>NW_010258903.1:0-20167 GCF_000690775.1 Eurypyga helias
CCCGCCCCCCCTCCTCCCCTGCCTGGTAAGGTTTCGAAATCACAGTAATGTTCAGAGAGACAGAACTGCCAAGGGGGTGGCAGAAAGATGCTTTAGCGCCCGTCTAGGATGCCTCTAACAGAAGAGCTTGAGAAAGCAGTTCTGGCAGTAGGGCTTGTCGTTCTGTTCCTTGAAGGTTCCTTTGTTGAGCTGCTTGAGGCAGAAGGCACAGACAAAGTGTTCGGGGTGAAATTTCTTGCCCATAGCAGTGATGCAGCGTCCCGTGATCGGCTTCTGGCAACCGGAGCAGAGCGAGCCGCGCCGCTCGTGGTAATGCACCTCGCAGTAGGGCTGCCCGTCATGCTCAAAGAAGCTGCCGTTGATGAATGGTGTGAAACACTCCTGCAGGAGGGTAAAGCAGAGGGGACAGACTGTGTAACGAGCCGGGAGCGCGGGCAGCCCCACGAGCCTCCTCTGCTCTGCGGCACAGCCTCGCTGCACTGCGGGCAGGGTGAACCGCTGCCTTCCAGCACCCTCCTGCTGTCCAAAGAGCCAAACGCTGTCCGTCAAGAGGGGTTTCCAGGGAAAAGCTGAGAGATGGACAGATAGAGCCACAAGCAGGGGAACTAACCGTGCTCCTTCCCCCAGCTGGATTCGCTTCCACAAGGAAATTCTATGAAACGCTACAGATGAGCTACCAGATGTGTCCAGCCACGAGAAGGGAGAACTCCTTCCCCCGAGCTGGGAAACACCACAGCACCTTTCCCCCTCTGGGTGTTTTTAATCTCACTCCAGCCTCCCCACTGCGAAAGGCAGAAGCAGGGACCAACGCAGACTTTCAGGCAGCAGAATTTTGATGAACACGGACTGATTCCAGCTGAGAAAACGAGGCACAATTAATCTTTACAAGGGATCCCTCGGAACAGCCGGCATTGCGCAGGATTGTCCATCCTGAAACATCTCCACCAGGCACACACGCACTGCTACTGGGAGAAACTGCTTGTTCTCCAGCGCTAATGATTTTGAAGAGGTGAGGAGAAGGGGATACACCAGCTACGTGCCTATTAGCGTCCAGAGCTCCTCAGGCCCTCAGCGGCAGGCAGCTGAGGATGCAACGTTACAGAAGCGCCCACCATCCCCGCAAGACTGGGGAGAACCCCCTCCTTGTACGAGTGGGAAACTGAGGCAGCAGGATGTGGGAGAGAGTTGAGGATGCTGCCAGACTTACCAAATACATCAGCAGCAAGGCCCAGAGAAGCCAGATTTCCAGAATCCTGGTTTAGCTCAGCCTCGTCCTCTTCCCCAGGGAGGACACAGAGTACCCCACGCAGCTGCACCCCACCACGTACACAGGAGCCCAGCAAACAGCATGCAGAGCTGCAGACAGCTAAACTCGCAGTGCAGGGCCAAACGCCATTTGCCAGCAGCGAGTCCAAGACTTTTCTAATGCTGACAATTAGTTCAATAAACAGTCTCTTCCCTCAGACACCAGGACAGCTGAAAAGCCTGCTCTGCTTTAGCAAAACCAGGAAGAGAATCCCATCTGGTGCCATGGAAGACATCAGTGCTGGCCCCACTAACACTCAGCGTGGCAGCCAGGGGGGGAAGGAAAGCAGAACAGCCTGACACAAGTCTCCATCCCTGCACAAAAAGGCACGTCGTTCCCCAGCTCCGTGCAGCCAGGACTGCCCTCCCCTGCCGCCACTCTCCACACACCCCTGCAGCGGCCACAGGCAGTCCCAGGAGCAGGGTGACAGTCTGCTCTGAGCATCATCCCAGGAATCGGCTGCTCGCGGTGCTGCTGCTTGTTCTGGGCTCTGCCTGCCTTCCCCGCTCTAAGAAACACTGCCTGCTGTTGCTCATCTCTTGGGGCCTGCAAGAGTTAATGTTTGCAAGGCTCTCTGAAAGAGTGCCAAGCATTTAATCTGCAGTATTCCTGTTTATTATGCCTGTTGGATGGAGCCTGCCACTATTTCACTGCCTTGCATGTTTGTCTGAACAAGGTCAGTCTCATTAGTTTACATTGTCAGATGGTGCATGGGAGGCAGATCCTCAAAATCTGATTGCTGAGGCAAGTGCTTAGAGAGAAGCTTAGCTTATAATTATTTAAAAGGTCACAGAAAATGTCTCTGTTTATCTGTGAGCTGCTGCAGAAGCCCATAACTGCAGCTGGGAACAGAAAGAGCAAAGCAGCTAGAAAGCTGAATGTAAACAGGCAGAGGACCAAGAAGGTGTTTGGTTGCTGACATGTTTTTCTCTTGTGGGGCTGGCTGCCCTCCACTACCCCACAGACGCCTCTTCCTGAGAGGGGACCAGATGCCTGCAGGGTGGAAATGAGAGGGGTCGCAGAGCAGCAGCGAAGGACCTTGGGTTTCTTACCCGACAGACAAAGCATTCAGGGTGCCACAGGGTGTTCAAGGCAGAGATGTAGTTCTCCAGGATAGCCCGGGCACAGCCTCCACACTTGGGAGCAAACATGTCAAAGTAGTCCTTGCGGCAATAGGCTTTGCCGTCCTTCTCATGAAATCCTGCCAACGGAGAACAGAGGCAAAGCGAATCAGCTCCTGGGCTTTGCCTCACGCCAGCCAACCCTGCGGGGCCACCCCCCTCTGCTGAGGCACAGACACAGCGGATAGCTGTTCCTTGCTCTGCTTCCCTTCCTGTCCCACGCGCAACATGCACATGGATACTCGTCCCCTCCAGGGACTGAAGATGACTACTGCTAGCATCCTTTCTCCATAAACAGCTATATCCCTCGGAATTTCCATCTTCCGGAGGCCCCCTGTCATCACTCGGGCTGTCCCCGAAGAGCAGCTCTGCCCTACACACTTGTGGGCAGCTCGGAGAGGGGACTGTACAAACCAGCAATACCTTCAGGTCCGAAGAAAGCTCCACACTGGGCACAGAAAAAGTGTTCAGGATGCCATGTCCTGTCCAAAGCCGTCACCACCTTCTGCTCGGAAGAAGACAAAGTGCAAGTCAGGTAAACGATGGCTTCAGCTCGGAGGTGAGGGCAGGGGGGAACACATTAACGCTGGTACTGACAAGAGCATGCACTAAAATAGACTGTCCTTGAGAGAGTTGACTCGATTCTCCCCCGCCTCTGGCTCACTCAGGCTTTCCCCACCGCACGCTTTTTTTTACCCTAAAAGGACCTTGCGCACGGCTTCCTCCCTTCTACAGGGCCCCGCCCGGCTCCCAGGACTAGCGCTGGTGCCTGTTACTACAGGCTCCCGCTGAGGAGTCGTTACGGGAATGATGGAGCAACGCGGGGTTCTGAAGGAACTCCAGCGAAGGTAAGAGGGACTCACTCCTCTCACTAGTGTAAGAATTTGACTGGGTCAAGTCGTTTCCCTTTCAGGGCCTGGGCAAAGGGAAAAAAACCAAGCCCCTAAACAAAATTTTCCACCCTGGACGCCTGCTGAAGTAGAGTTTTTCCACACCCAGGCCTGCAGCACCCTGCCAGCACCCTTAATCCCCCCAGGGAACTCACATCAAGGATCGGCCCGTTGCAGTAGTAGCAGCGAGGGGAGAAGAGGTTGTGATAGTCCTTCTCGCAGTAGGGCTGACCGTCCCGCTCAAAGAAGTTCCGCGACCCGATCTCTTCCTGGCAGTGGGTGCAGACGAAGTGCTCAGGGTGCCAGGTTTTCCCCATGGCTGTAACTACCTGTTGGGAAAAGAGATTATGAAGGACAACTCTCTCTCTCTCTCCCCTAGACCGCATGACAAGATACCAGCTGGAGGTCAGCAAGAATGACAAGTTCTACTACTCAAGTGAGCCCTGGACTGGGGTAGCATGAAAACTGAATTACCTATCATCTCAGGAGAGGGCAGTCCCTCAAGGGCAGGGTAGAGGTCACTGGAGGAGCTTACAGCGTACCTAGCCAGTGGATAAATAGAGTACTTCAGTTTCTCCAGCATCTCCAGTCTCTTCAGCCTCACGAAACAGCCCTCCCACTACTCCCAGCTGCAGCCCAAGAGTCAGCAATGAGACAGCACCTTCCACTCACCTGCCCAGCAATAGGCTTCTTGCAGGCTCCACAGACACCTTTGGCAACCGTAGCTACACCCAGTTTGTTCAGGTCAGACTGCAGACTTCCCAGCATAGTGTCCAGCTGACTGCCAGGCTTGGAGGCTGTGGATGGAGGGGAGCTGCTCCCGGCTTTCCCCTGCGCCATGAACTGCAGGGAAGAGAAAACGAAGACTGTAAGGCAAGTGCTGCTGTGCTTACAAGATAAATGTCTCTTGTTGCTGCCAGTGGCTCCTCTGTAGAGATGGGCAGGAGACTGCCAGGGAACAGCTACGCTCTCCGCAGAAGCTGGTGAGAGCCAGGATCAAGTACACACATGTATTCTGCCCATGCAGAGACCCTGGGATGTGTAACAGTAGGGCTGTGAACCTCCGCCTTCACGACGTGCACAGGACCAGCAAGTCCCAAGCAGTCAGCATGGTGCTCTGAGCCCCTGCCAACAATCTCCCTTCACCTCACCACCTCCTGGCCAGCTGACAAAGCCCACGCCAGCCGGAGGGCCCCTTCCCCTTGACCTCGCCCTACTTCTCTGCTGTTTCTCGCTCAGTTGTCACTCTCTCTGATAGAGATCCCTCATCTCACCTCCCTTTCAGCTACAATGCCTTCCCCCTTCGCACCACCTCTGGCAATTCTTTCCAAGCCTCCTTTGCCCCCATCAGGCAGCTGTCTCATCCTATGGGGGACCGGGACTAAGACACTCGTCTCGAAGTGTCTGAAACTCACACCATCACAGCACACAGGGCTTGGAAAGGCTCTAGAAACATTTTAGCTAGGTTCAGATCTTATAAACACAGCAGCTACATTCTCTTTGGCCACCCAAGTCCCCTTCGCAGGCAAACTGCAACAATGAAATACAGCTTATTTTGACTGACTTTGCACTGCAGTAGCTACCGTCAGGTTTAGAGACACCCAACGCCCAGATGCTGGTCTGGACCACGTGTTGTCTCTTACTAAGAGGACAGATTAAGAGAGACATAAAATCTACCCTTGTGAACACCCACCAGCCTGCTGCCCGCACAGCCAGGGGAGCGAGGACCTGCTGAAGCGCTCCAGAGCCCTGGCAGAACCTGCCCTTCCAGCCACAGGAGGAGCTCTATCCCCATCCTGCCGCTGGGCATACTTGCAGTCAACTAGTTTACCTAGTGACAAACCCTGGTTTCTACATGTTTGTCTAAAAATTCTCACGACATACGTAATTCTAGCTTTTTTTTTTACACACACATACACATGTCCCTCACCAGCTCTGCCCTGCGTGCAGCGTGACTCCCAGCAGAGCCCAACGCAGCTTCGCCCTCCTCTCCCCACAGCCTGCACCCTCCCCTAGTCCAGCAGCAGAGAACAGCCCCATCACACCCCAACATCCCGAGCTGGAAGCAAAGCCTCCACCACGCAGCAGTTCTCTGCTGCCCACCGGTTGGAGCAAGCGTCTCCGAAGCATGGCACTGCAGGGGGCATTCTCACCGCGGGGAGACAACCGGCCCCTCTGTACACACAGCCAGGCCAGGCTCCCAGGACGAAGCCAGGGCTTCCCGCACGGCACAGCAGGCGGGAAAGGGCTAGGCCATGTCGAGAGAATCATATCCTCTCACTCGAACCAGGGGCTTGTGGCCACCAGGCAGGGCACACTCAAATGCCACTGCCGGTGATAAATACCACTTGGAGAGAAAGGAGGTGAGATTCATTCAATGTGTAGCAACGGAGCACTTCACCCCTGCCTGCAGGGACCACAGCTCACCTCAGCGCAGGCACGACAGCCTGGGGACACTACCCTTTCCTCCTGGCCCGCTGACCCGGCCCTGGGGTGAGCCCTCACCTGAAAAAGGCTTGTTTCCACCTCCTGCCCACAAGTCCTGCTGTTTACCCAGCACAGCATCCACACCAATTCATCATGCAAAGGCCCTCCAGGGTCCCACCCTTCACCCACGAGCTCTGCCTCCACTCAGGTTGAGGGAGGAGCCCTAGGAGCAGCAAAGGGTGCACTGCAGGGTCGGCGCTCGTGGCACCAGGAGCTCTAGGAGCAGGTCCCAGCAGCATCTGCAGCACACCCATCGCCCAGAAGGGCGCACACCGTGCCAAGGAAACAGAAAGGAGGTCCTCCCTTCGCAGGGGCCGGGGGGCCCAGAGGTGCATGAGCAGCCGGCAGATGGACTCTGCGGCCGAGGGGAGGAGCAGAGGTCACCTGCGAAGTACAACAGTTCAAGTTGCAGAGGTTGCCTTGCTCACTGCTTGCGCTGTCTGTACAGGTAATGCTGCACCGCTCACACACTGACCTCCCACCATCCCGGAGCTGCCGCCCCTCCCAGGCAGGAGACACAGAACACAGCAACCGTACCATCTCCTCCTCAAAACTCACTTGCCCTGTGGGCACCCATCTAAGCAGGCAAGCACAGGACACACTGCTGATCTGCTCTTTCCAGTGTTGACTTTGCCAGTTTTCACTCCCGCAATCCAAGAGAGATTGTGGCAGGGAGACACAGGGAGAGGCAGCCTGTGCTTCAGAACTACCTGCTTCGTCTCAGAGGGAAATAGAGTCCCTGCTGCACAGAGCGATCATCGGGACAGACAGGAACCACACACGCACCGGCAGGTCATCGCAGAGAGCTGTGCTCTGTGGTGCTAGATGGGCACAGCTGGGATTAGGTACTGGCAGTGAGTCCTCTCTCCGATCTAGCAGTACCAGCCTTACCCAACACTGCTATCTCCTGAGCTACCCAGCGCAGACCAGTAGCCGGACTGGGAAACACTGCTAAAAAACGCAAGAGAAGAAAGAAGCCTGCCTGCACCTGTGGGAAGAAAGCATCCTCTTCAGTCTGACAGCCAACGGAAACAACCGTTTTGGTGCCAGGGGTCCAGATCTGGGGAGAACATGAGTGCCTGGGGTCTTCAGGAGGGGTGCCCCCAACAGAAAGCTCATGGTAATCATCGTCAGAGGTTTCCCACCCGAAGAGAGGCTGGGGAGCCAAGCTGAAGGAAGAGGAGGAGGCCGGACTAGGAGCTGGGGTAGGTGGCAGATGGGAAGGCTGAGGTGGAAGTGGGAGGAGAGGTGCAGGGCCAGAGAGATGAGAGGGAGCAGCGTTAGCAGGGCCTGTCTTTGCAGCTTCTTTGGAAGGCTGGAGCGAGGGAGAGGCTGGAACAGAGACCGTCCTCCTTGGGGGGAGCGGGGATTCTGGAGGAAAAACCACCTAGAAAGACACGGAGGAAGAAGAAGAAAGGTGAATAAATCCAAAAGGAGCACTTCCTGCAACAGGAAGGCAGGTTGATACCACTATGTTTATCTCAGGGGAAAAGGCAGGAAGAGAAGGAAACTAGAAAACGTGCTTCCCTGTGTAGCTCGGGAAAGAGCATCACCTTACACCCAGAACTTCCCACACAGGTGCAGCACACCTCTGTGACAGGCACGGTTTTAAAACCAACCCCTACATGGACGTTAGCCAGGAGAGCGGCAGACTGCCCAAACGTACAGCCAGCAGATCCCACACCAATCCTTAAACGTCAAGAACTTGGACCCAGGTGCCGGTTGGCTTTTCAGGCCCGACAAGGGTGAGCAGGAAGAGCGAGTTCTTCAGTCCCTGTTGCTCGGGACACTCACAGACTTAATCTGCACCTCCACACAATGCTACACGGACAAAGGGACACACTGGAATTTCCCAGCACATGTCCCTGCTCTCTACCTTCTCGACTTGCTGTCCACCATTCTGCTCCTCCCCCTGGGGTCTGGCAGTGATAATGACCCCCTCTGTCAGCCACTCATCCCGGCCTTTCCATCCTTCCTGCTCCTGTTTAGCGATGCCCAGCCTGTCCTGCAGCTCTTCAATCAAGCGATCTTGCGACTCAGTCTTGTGAAATATGGCAGGACCGAGTTTACGCCTTGGAGAGAGGTCACGAGACATTGGATGGACATTCGCCGTCTCTTTTGTCCTCCTAATTAAAGATTTAATCTAAAGGACAAAGGTAATAGTATCAGCAGAGAAGAGCGAAGTCAGAGCAAGCCCCAAGATGCAACACCACAAACTCAAGCCATTAGTGACAACTGTGAGCAGGAAGAGTGATGACATTTATTTCACAATGCCAAAATTCCTCTTGGCAGAGCCCGGAACAGTGACTCAGTGCAAGGAAAAACCCCGTAAGGATAATCACAGCAGCCAAAAATAACTGTCTAGAAAAGGAAGGGAAAGATTAACCCGCAGGAAGCCAAGATAGGAGGTGCAGCATGACCGCTCCGGGGAACATTAAAGAAAGCTCGGCATCACAAGGACAGAGAGCAGCCTCTCTGCGTTTGCCCTTTCCAGGCATGCGACCCTTGGTCGGAGGTGTCTGGTGCACACAGCGTGCTTCAGGGCCGGAAGGAACACTGACAGCTCCAGCAATGACACCTCAAAAGGCTAGCAGAGCAGAGGAGCTGCCATCCCAAGTCCGGAACATCGTCCCATGGCATGAAACTGCCTTTTAGCTCTTCAGAGGCCTCCACGGACGGAGCCTTACCCCGGGTAAGGAATAAAAGTTCATTTTGCAGGGAATTCCCTGCAAGCTGCCATGTTCTGTGCTGCTGACTGACATGCAGAAGAGACCACAAGATAAAGCAGAGGATTTCACACCTCTGTGCCATGCCGCTGTCAGCAACACTGCTCAGAGCTGCATGCTGTTAGCGTGGGTGACTCTGGGCACGCTCACACCACACACAGATTGTTAGTGCGCCGTCAGAACAGTCCTGGCTAGGACTCGTCCTACTCCTACGTCCACTCAGTGCCTGCCTGGCCTGATGCAGAAATCCTCTCAATGGGTGGTTTGGAGATGCATGGCAGATCCCATTCAGCTTTCCAAACGTTTTCAGGAGGTTCTGGAACAACTGCAGAGCTTCTGAGCTGCTCGTTTTCCTGGTCTCCTCCAGCTTTGTTCATGTTAGCAGCACCTGCCTTCCTAGGAGTTCTCTCTCTGTCCTGCCTCTTCTTGACCAGCTCCAGACAGCCATCTGCCTTGGCTTCAAGCAGTGCTTCAGCTTTTGGCTCCTGTCCTTGGTCTGCTACAAGGCCCAACTGGGTTTTGGTGTCTGGGAAGACATCCCACCGATCCAGAGCCACAACAGGAGCTTCATACACAGGATTCAGAACGCTGTCGCCCTTTGGATGTACCCCTGGCACATGCGCAGACAGTTCCAGGGCCCACAGCTCCTCTAAAGTTGTTTCCACATTTCTGCTTTGGGAAGGAGGGGCTGAATTGTCCCTGAATGCTCCCTGCTGATCCAGCTCTTTAGGTATCTGTCCCTTCCCTTGATCATTTAACATGTTTGAAATTGGTACACCTGAGATGTTGGGGTCAGTTCTCTGCTCCTTCTCAGCCTCTTTCGCCAAATCGTTCTCTAGGCCTTGTGCCTCCACGTTAGCAGATCTACACAGAAGCTCCACACTGGAAGCCGGCACAGCCTGGAAAGCATTTCTAGAGGAGTCAGGCTTTCTGCTCAACCGAACCAAGCTCGCAGAGTTCATCTGCTCCCCACGAGTAGCAGAACCAGAAGAGGTTCGTGGTGGGGGCACAGGGACCATTTGTGGCAAACAGGGCACACGTGGAGCAGCGGCAGAATGCCCTGCAGTAGGCAGGACTGCAGTGTTACTGCCTTCCTCAATGCAGAGGACTGCTGAGGGGGCAGATGTTGGCACTGCCGAGTCCCCACTGTGACTTGCACAAGGGTGTTTGGAACGGGATAGCACTGTTAAGCTGTAAGGAGTGTTGCTGGAGTCTGCGTCTGCTGAACTGGGAACCGGTTCTAGGGAGGGTTCAGAAATCAGAGACACAGTGGAACTAGTCTGCAAAAAAGACAGAAGGAATAAGGAGAGAAAAAGACAGAGGTAAGGAGAAGGAAAAAAGCAAGGAGTTAAGCATTATAGTAATCATGACCTCCAAATCAAAGAGCCATGTTGATCCAAAGCCTTACTTCCAAGAGTAAGGAAGGAAAATGAGATATCAAAGAGCAGAACCAGTATGACATTGTGCTGATCTTCACATGACATTGCAGGAGATGAAGTTCCACAGCCATCGAGATCCTTTTCCTATGCCCTCCTTTTAAGTGACAGCTCACGTGTTCACCTGCAGCTGCGAGGGGACACGCAGCACCGCCGGGCAGCCAGCCACAAACCCCGGAACGTCCAGAGCGTGAGTAAGGGTCACGCCGACTGACTCACAGTCAGACATGTAAATTCTACTTTTCAAAGCTGGAAAAAAGCAATCAACGAATAGAAAAAAGCATGACGTTTTCTTCTTGATACACTCATAAAACGCTCCAGTTGGCTGAGCCCATGGCAATGCAAACAAAGCTTCGGGGCATTCACAGCAAGAACAGATGACAGGGGCTTTGTCCTATTCACATTGCTAAGCTCACCTTGGACGGGACACACTCTGAATCTATATGACCCGTCAGTCACTCCGTGCCCTTGTAAGCGTTGCTGAGGCGGCCAGATGAGGCTCTTCCCCTTAGGCCAAAGACCCACAGTTACTTTGTAATAAGATCAGTATTACTATTTGATCCAAAATACAATCTAACAAGAGCAACTGATACACAGTTTCTGATTCTCCTTGACTTACAGAGTCTTTTGAAAACCAAGTCCTCTGTTCCCCGTTTTCAGTGGTTCCCAAGCTGAGCTCTTGGCAACAAACTGGCATTACTCCTTTTTCTTAAAGGGGGAAAATTAGAACAGTGGCTTAAACAAGTTCACACAGCAGGTCCAAGCTAAGACCAATGCCAAGCCCTCCCCGTTTTAAAAACATATCCACAAAGGATTTCAAAATCCAAGAGCTGTCAAGACCTGCTCTGATTCTTAGTCCCATTTCCCAAAGAAGCCTCCAGAAGACAGATGCTCGTGCTCCAAGGCAGCAGGACATGTAACTTCTAAGCACAGACATGGTATCTCAATTGTTACTTACCTTTCTGGGATAGTTAGCGTGAATAACAGGATAAAATTAACCAGAACACGCACAAAATCTGCCAGTAGATGGGAGACACATATGCCTTCAGCTGACCTAAGCCGATACCAGGCCAAGGGGCCAGAAGCTGGCACACACACGCACCCCCTGTAGCGCTACAGGGAGATCGCTCTCCAAGAAAAGAGCACTAGGGGACCACAATTCATCACAGATTGCTCCTGCCCTCGAGTAGCACAGCAAGGCCCACAGTCACGGCAGAGAGGAAAAGGACTAGTGAGTACATTCAGCAGTGAAAATGAGGGAATTTGCCTTCCCCCTGTATTCTGCCTATGCTGAATGCACCTGTAAAAGTAACCTGGGTTTATTCCGGACTTCCTAAAATGAAGTCAGTCATTTTTGAGGCAGCACTATCATTTTGCTCAAAAGCAAATATTTCCAGTGTATTAAAAACATGCTAGCTCTAAAACAGGAGCAGTGGTTGAACACTCAACAGTAATAGAACAGTTAACTCTAAGCATCTAGCTATGCAGTAAGCAGGCATCGTGTTACACAGAAATGGCAGAGGTTGAAAAAATAAGTGCATTAAGTAATCTCAGTGCCCGCTGACTGATGAGCTGATAACCAAAATCAAATGGGTTCTGTACGTGAAAAGAATGAGCAACTCATTAAAGCGAGCCAAGGACGATAATGGGGTAATGCAGCAGTCTGTAACGGCACCTTTTACTCTGGGGTATGAGGGAAATTAAACATCAGCGCCTCCATTCCCCCTCATCTCCATCCACCTCAGCTTCTAGTTGTACCAACTACCGACCCCAACTAGTTACACACCACACTTCGTGTCCTGTTTCTGACAACACACACAGGTCTGCACTCAAAAACACCGCTGCAAAGATTCCATTTCTCTCCCATCCTGCCACTGGTACAGACTAGAAATCTGTTTGTGCAGACAAGCTAACACCGCTAGTCGGCACAGAGGGGGTAAAACCAAACAGGGATTGAAGGGAAAATGAAGCAACCGGGGGGACAGGAAGGAAGAAAATAACTGTTAAAAAGAGCCAGTGACAATATTAACGAAAGCAAAACGATCACAGAAACCATGTTCTTTGTGCTTCAGGAAGAGCATTTAGACAGAGATGAGTTGAATGCCCCGAATGCCCCACAGAAATACTAGTGCTGCGTTTCTAAAGCCCAAGTCAGAGTCTTGCTGCATCTCAGTTTGCTCTCCCAGCTCCTCAGAAACTGAGCCAGGAGAGCCGGCGGTATTACAGAAAGCAGCTTGTCTCTGTCATGCAGGTCCCGTCCTTGTACGTGGCAAGGAAAACCTGTGCTGGGTGAGATCACTCTCAGTTGCCAAGAGCTCACCTAGGAGCAAAGGCTGGTGGCAGCAACCACACCCGAGCTTCTCTCCTGATAAAAGCAGCGGGGGCAAGAGGCCAGGGCACTCATGCTCGCACTGCACACAGAAGGAGCGAGGCACAGTATGTCAGCAGCGCAGGTGGGAACCCTTCTCCAGCTTTACGACAGCGCAGTTTTTCAACCAGCCTGAACAGACACTTAGGGATGCCCCTGCATCTGCCCTAGGACCTCATATGGAGGGAAAAAAGGCAACACTAAGGTGTCAATATTTGCAGTTGACTAAACACACACTACAGTAAGTCCAGAGAAAACAGTGAGTAACTCCCAGAGTCTCACAAAGTACGTGGGCCAGAAACGGCAGACTGAACCCAATTCCATCGAGCACACAGGCACGCGAAGTCCCGCAGAGCGCGCGCGCTCACCGCTGCGTTCTCAACTCATGCGCTTGGTCAAAACTCGGGGTATCGTAATGTTCTCCGTGAAACCCGCGGCAAACACCAAAAGCTCTCACAGGAATGGTGGCACAGAGAGAACAGCAAAGCTGTCCCTGAATGGCCTCTCTGCCTCTCCTCACAAAACACCCCCCCACTCTGGCTGCCCCACCTAAAGTCACGGTAGGAGGAGATGGAGTTCAGCACAGACAAGAAACAGAGCTCAGCAGAATCTTCCATGAGGAAAAGCCAGGGAGTTAGGGGCTTCCGTAGGATTTTGAAAGTGGACTTGCACCTGTGTGCAAGAAAGGCAAACCAACAATGACAACAATGGTATTTTGTTAGATATTTGCTTTCTCCACCTCTCAGAACAGATTCAAGTGACTAATTCAGTAAGGCTCCAAGCATACCAGCTGGAAGAAGAAAGGAAGAAGAGAAAGTATTTTTCATTTGGCTATGATTATGGGCAAATGAAGTCTCATTAAAATAAGGTCCACAGTTAATCACCTAGTGCAACAACGATAACACACCTAGGTGACAAAGACCAAGTTATCCAAGTCCGTATGCCAAGTGCTCCACGTATCAAGGTGACCATGGGCAAGTTACTCCCGAGCTTACCCTGTTTACTATGGGATTTCTACGTGCTACTTGCAACTGAAGTAGCAGTTCTTTTCCAATACAATAGTTTGACTCCCAAACAAGATTCTGAATAGTATTTGCCATCCTCTGCCTCCACAGAAAGCTCCAACTTTAATCCCATTTTGAGGTGAATAAGACACACAGTTTTAAGACGGAAGCCTTTGAAGTCTCCAGTTCTCTGATGCAAAGGCTTCAGTGCTCATACCACATGCCCAGAAGATCCTCCTCAGGAAAAGCACATCAGGGTAAAAATAGACTCCATAGAGGAGAGCCATCCCCCAGAACAGAAGCGCCTGCTCTCTCTCAGTAAGCAGACTAGTGTTCCATGCTCCCCTACTTCTTGTTAAGTTGCAGCAGAGCACAATAACTCACCCTGTACCAAGCTCATTATCTCTGGCACACAGACAGACTGCAGAACCAAAGGAAAAACAGACCCCAGAACCGCCTTACCCTGCCAGCCATGAGAATTTACAGCAGTCAAGAACACCTACAGCAGCACTCAGAAAGCACAGATACCACCCACAGCAGGCTTCTCCGAGCAAGTCTGGGAGGTAAAGGGAGCATTCTGGAGACCAAATAAGGTTGGGAGATGTGGCTAACAGCAAGAGAGTCTGGGGGTGGGGAGGGACAAGATGAAGTATTAAGTTGCCGTGACAGGGTACCTTAAAGTCGGAGAGAGAGGCCATCAGCTCATCCAGTTCTCGTGTAGCTGAGGAAGCAGATATACGGGTCTGCTGCTGACTGGCAGTCACCCGCTGGGGGCTGCTCACCTCACCTTGGCTCACAGTGATCGCAGGGCTGACAAGACAAAGGGGGGGTGGGGAGGGACAAGATGAAGTATTAAGTTGCCGTGACAGGGTACCTTAAAGTCGGAGAGAGAGGCCATCAGCTCATCCAGTTCTCGTGTAGCTGAGGAAGCAGATATACGGGTCTGCTGCTGACTGGCAGTCACCCGCTGGGGGCTGCTCACCTCACCTTGGCTCACAGTGATCGCAGGGCTGACAAGACAAAGGGGGGGGGGGGGGGGAAAGTGTGTTTAACCCTGGGAGAGCACTCCCAGACTGACAGTCCCAGCGCTCTGCCCAGGCAAGCGCAGCATGCAGAGTTTTGTCGGCACTGCCCACCACAGCCAGCCCCCCAGACCCAGCTTGCACAACACACGCAGACCCTGTCACGCTGCCAAGTCCAACACGAGTGTGTACACACACACCCCATCCATTAAGGAATGGGTGGTGACCAAACATTCAGCTCGTCAGGCAGCGGGGTATTTGTGATCAGCTATAAATCTGAGTTTGAACAATCCACCTCTTATAACATGACTTAAGTATTTTTTCATCCACGAGTAGATTAAAAAAAGCACCAGCATCTTCACACACCTGCTTGATTTCCAACCCTTTACACAGAGCCCATCTTCTGTCCGTCACTCTCCCGCAACTTCTGCCCCCAGACTACGGTCACTGTTCCCACAAGAGCCTGTCCCACCCCAGCCAAGCCAGCCACCACCAAAACACTACTCACACTGGGCTTGGCACAGAGCTCTCCAGCTCATCCAGCAGGCTCTCCACACTGGGACGCACATCTTCGATCCCACGTGCGCCATTCCGCTTTGGTTTTTCTTTGGTGGGGGGTGCAGCCTTCCCTCCCGCAGAGCTGCTGCTCTCTGGGATGACATAGTGAGGTCCAGTCACGCTGGGCAGCGATGGGCTTCTGCTGGCTTCTTCTGAAGGGGGAGCAGAAGAGAGTTATTCAGACCCCTAGGGTCCACACATACATGTTAATCACAGGCAAGAGCAACAAACTGCCCAGAAAACGTGTGGAACATCCGTCTTTGAGGATGCTCAGAACCTAAAGGGGCAAGGGCCTGAGCAACCTAATTAACTTTGAAACTTTAATTAGAGCTGATTTTGAAGCTGGCCCTGCTTTGAGCCAATCACAGACCCCGTCTGTACTAAACAAATCTTTGATGAGGGGCTGGAGGGGTCTCCCTCAGCTGGACACTAAAGTAGGCTACTATTTTGAGACTCAAACTGTCCACTCATAGCAAATGCCTTGATATTCCTCACCTGCTGGGAAGCCACTGGTGGGATTATGTTGAACAGCATTCAGTTCCAGAAGAAGTCTGTCCAGTTCTGAGAGGTTGCTGCCCAGAGAGGAGCTGGTCATGGTGGGAGATGGCTCTGCAGACTTCTGCTTGTTCGGGAAACTAGAGATAAAAGGGAAGCGTGAAACTTCCACAGCAAGACACAGCGGAAGCATGGAGGGGAAACTTACATTAGGTTCACAAAGTTAACACACGTACTGCATTCTTTTGAAGCTGATGGCTTTTAGCTCTGGGGGAAAAATGAGTGCTCTGTGAAGTGACCACAACACAGCCGCTGCTTAGCTGCATCCCCAGTTGTCAGTTACAAAGACACCGCACTGACACAGGGCCTCAGGTTTTGGGACTGCGTGCTGCACAGCCCTGCAGCAAGGAGTTAACCATCTGCAGACCCAAGACGCAGAGAAGAGCGGCACAACCATTAGCTTGCATACAGGAAAATGAGTTGTTTCTGCTGGCATCACACCCCGCAGCACAAACCTGCCCCCTGAAGCACGCGACTGCAGGGCCAGCACAGACCGGAGAAAGAGGCAAAGTACAAACCCCAAGCTATCAACAAAAAGTCAAAAGCAGGAGGTTATATGGCAGCCTCCTGCAGCACTCAAGGTCTCTAAAAGAGTTCATAAACCTGTAATTTGGGGAACTCTAATCATTTTGTAAGAAAGTAATTTGAAACTATTTTCCACTGTGTTAAATGCACAAGCCTTGAAAGAAGTTTACCTGTGCACAAGCACGTATAGCACACTGGCTGTGATCATTCTTATCCTAGATGGGTGATTCCATTTACCACACACGAGTGCAAACTGTTTCACAGAAAAACTTTTCACCAATGCAGTGATTTTTACATCAATTACACTGTAGTGACAGTTTTCCCATCATCAATGGCAGGGAAGTTATTTTCTCCTAGTTTTACAATTGAGGAAATAACTTGCAGTGCTTTAGAGGTTCTTATTTTATCAAAAAGATACTTTCCAAATTCAAAATGGGAACTCTGTCTTGCAGACACTACCACATATTATGCTCAGAAAGTTAATATGTAACAGGCTTTAGGACTCTGACACCTATAACACTGGTGATAAACATGGAATTCCATAAGGACAGTTATTATCTTTCTCTTCAGACGGTGTGTGTGGGGGGGGGAAATCCATATACGCAACCTGAGGAGGGCATACTTCTTCCCAACCGAAGCACACAAACTGCAATTCACACCAGAACCAAACCATCCCAGACCCTTGTACAGGGGGACTTACGGCTGTAATTACCTCCATTTTGTGCTAATTGCATGCAGCCATCTGAAAAAATTGCAATTACTGCCTCCACTGGGCCACGGGTAACAGTTCTCCAGGATAACTGAGTTCCCCAGGATAACTGACCCAAAGGCCACCCACCTCCTCTAGAACTTTTGGGCTGCTTAACAGGGGGGTGGATTTGTCGCTTGTCTCTGGATTGTACCCTTCACAACGCCACCTAGATCCTGTCTGATGGATCCTTAATCTCTCCTGCAGCTGAGCAAACCAAAGGGCCAGGGCAACACCTGAAGTGAGTATGAAAGTTACAGTGGCCTCTTACAAGAGAGACAATCAGAACAGACACAGGGCAATGTAACACGCACAGGAGCAGTGCTAGAGAAGGCAGCTCGAGCCCCAGGAGGCTCAGGTTGTGAGCCAAGCTTCTCTCTCAACAGGTACCTGTAGACGTGTTCCTCTTCACTGGCACGGGGAGGAGGAGAGCTGAGCCCGTCTCTAGGAACAGAGGCACTGGAGCTTTTGGTACTAGAGCTGTATATAGGAGACTGGGACTGAGGCTGTGGAAATGAAACATGCATTGGAAACAGAGAATACAAAACAAGGATGTACATACTGCATTGCAACCCCAGACGTGGGCAGGGCAGAACAAAGCCCAGCACACACACACACAAAAATCTGCTTATAGCCAGCCAGCCCCTATTAGATGAGCTGCACGAGGAACAACTGCTCTCCACTTGCTTCAGATTTGCCTATGAGTTGCAGATCTGAGCTGGAAACCTCCGGTCAGCTTTCCACAGGCCACAAGACAGATGACTAACACTAATCTCATCATGCTACCATTTTGTTGGAACAGTGACGATGGGTTTCAAATTCTTTTCTGCCATTTGCTCCAACTAGTGAGTTCTATTACAAACCCACACCTCGCTCCATTTCCCCTCTCTGTTCACAGCCAAAATCATCCTCACATCTTGCTCCTCCCTCCCCTCGGCTACTTCCTGGAGAGATGCTGCACCAACAGAACAGGCACGCATGCTCTCCATCCGCATCCGTTCACCTACCTGCTGGTGGGCGTATCTGGATACGCTGGGTTGCCACTGGTCTAAGGGGTCAATCACAGTGCCATTCAGGGCCTCACTGGAAGGTGGCGGGGGCACTGGCGGTGGCACGGCAATCTCCTGGTACGTGTGGTTTCCAGTTGGATAGGAGTAAGGCGTTTCCTCCGTCAGAAACACTGGTCGTTTGGAGATATGTGAGGTGGTGGATTCCAGGTCTGCCAGTAAGGCGTCTGCAAGAAAAAATAACCCGGAAATGGTAAAATCCTAGACTACAGCTTTTTCTCTTTTGTCCCATTCAGGCTATCCTTAACAGAAGGTCTTGGGGAAGACTTTTCATCTAGGTTACTTTTCATCTACTAAATGCCCTGAAAAACACTACTGCAGCCCAGGACCGAATAGGTTAATCAAACTTTTAGTACAAAGACAATGCCAAGGGGTAACAAAGCAGCCAGAAAAACCGTGTCAGTCTCAGATTTTTGTCTTAACTGGAGGACTGCCCCGCAACAGGCACCCGGAGTCTCAGTGCACTCTGCAGACGAGCAACCTAGGAGAAACCTGAGCAACCTAGGAGAAACCTGCCCAGAGAGCGACTCACAACAGGATATTGACACAGACTAATTACAGGCCCCACATCATCACAGAGTCATTTACTGTAGCCGCAGGCACTGCTTTCTGCAGGAAACAAGACCTCGGGAGGGGTTTTCTCTAGACTCTAAGGTAGTGCAAGAAGCACGAAACTTTCGAATGAGTCCATCCGCACAGCAGGAGTATGTGCTTCAGTTTTCCTAACAAAATCCCCGCTCAGTACATCACACAAACAGTTAACTAGCTTCCAGAGGCTGCCAGGTAAATGCCGTTTCTTCTCCTGGAAACAATTCTCAACTTGCTGGGTGGAGACTGCTCACAAATTCCTGAAGAGAAGAAAAACTTCCACCAGCTAGAAACACCAGCCCTCATGCCAGGCAGAGGAACCCACGTCACACGGACAGCATCTCTCAGAAATCTCAAAGCGGGAAAAACTCCCTCAAAGATGGGGCCCGAAAAGGCCTTCCCACCTTTCTGGATTTCTCCCTGCAAACTATCCTCAGCCCCTTCCCAACCCCGCACTCCTCTGCGGTGACTCACAGGCAAATCCTGACTCGTTGGGCCTTCTGTCTTGTGAACCCACCCCGCGGAGCCCACTGCAGGCCCCTGGCAGGGGAAACTCCAGGAAGCGGCCGCAGGCCTGCACTGTACTCCCTTTCTAAAGAAAGCCTCGCTGGCCAGGCGCCCAGCTTTCCACTGGGCAGCAGGCTCCAGCAAACACCTCTTTAAGGCTGTTAGAGAGGAGCCGGTTCGCTAGCGACACCAGTGCTCTCCATATGAGCATCAGGACATACCTGGCAGGTCCCTTCAGAGATGTGGAATTCAGCCAGACACCAGTAACACAACTTCAGCAGAATTCGGAGAAGAAATCTGACCAGCTCAGAAATGCTCCGGATCGCCCTCCCCTTCACACAGAGGCCCCTGTCTGCAGTCAGTCCCAGGTAGCTAGTCGTTCTCCAGCACAAGGCAGATACTCAGTACTCAGGTTTGGGGGGAGAGGGCTCAGGAGGCGCAGAGCCACGCTGCAGTGTCCTCCACCAGGGTCACACGGAGATGGAGTTATGGGGTGGCACCAGAACGGCAACCGAGCAAGGCTGGTCCTAACGGCTGCTCAGCAGCTCTCCGAGGGCCGGCACCTGCCGGCTCAAAGCCACTTCCTGAGCAAAGCAGACCACATCAGCCAATGCACTTAGCAACCCTTCAAAAACATATTCAAGGGTCAAATGGAGGAGAGTATTATTGCAGTACAAGACAGCGAAAGTGCTGCTTTTATATTCACTCTCTTTCACATACCAGAGCATCACAAAAGAAAAAAAGCAGTCCTGCCCTCAGAGAACAAAATACAGCCATTAGCAAATTAAATACCTCGTTAAATTAACTCTATGCACCTTCCTTTTGGCCAAAAAGTTGTTCCAAATAATTTAAGCCACAGGCATCTTGCTACGGGGACCAAAACACCCCAGAAGCAGTTTCTCCAAAGGGATACAAGCTTTCTGCAGCTGGGGGAAAATGAACTTAATCTTCTTTATAAGCAAAAGAACAGCTGGTGGATTCCAGAGTGAAAGGCACATACCTCCAGTGAACTGCTGAAGAGCTGCAATTCCTTCTACCAGGCAAGTCCTATGACTGGAGGTTTCATGCACACCACCAAGAGAAGTGCTATCCGAGAAGGTGTGGTTTTTTGCTTCTCCCCACCAATGACAAAAGCAAATCAAACTCCACCAGGAAGTGAAAATCCCAGGAGGGTGCTGGGCTCCTCCAGCCCTGCAGAGGGGACCCGAAGCGTTTTTCCACCCTCCACCCCCAGCCCTCACTGCAGGACGGGCAGATGT
>NW_010258904.1:0-1636 GCF_000690775.1 Eurypyga helias
CAGCTTTTACCCAATCCATGTAATAGCGAGGGAAAGTGTCCCGAAGGTCACCCTCCCTGCCAAGAAACACCCCCCGCTGAAAAACACCGGCACGCTCGACAGGCGCGACATGAACCACAACTTTTACAGCCTCGCATCAAACACACCCAAAAGCCACGATTTCCATCTGCCCTCACCCCGAAATGAAGAATTA
This sequence comes from Eurypyga helias, assembly GCF_000690775.1. Taxonomy (NCBI): domain Eukaryota; kingdom Metazoa; phylum Chordata; class Aves; order Eurypygiformes; family Eurypygidae; genus Eurypyga; species Eurypyga helias. Next base: position 194 of record NW_010258904.1, read on the forward strand.
TTATTCTAAAAAACCGTGCAGACAAAAATCATTATTCGCTCTACTGCGTATGTGGCTAATTCCCCCCGGTTTTTTCCCCAAAATCTCCCCTATGCCAATCAGAACGTAACTGGAGCACGAACAGGAATCCAACGACCCGTCCACATTTCTACGTTTAAAGGCTCAGACAATCACAGGGCATTGGTTAAGCGGCTGAATAAAGAGAAAGAAGGAACACGGCCCGGGCTGCGCTGGATTAGCCCAAATTTTCGAGCCATCACCATGAATTATTTTAAAACTGCACCGAGCCACCTCCTCCCCCGCCCCCCCTTATTAAAGTCAATCCCAAGGAACGCGTTCCCGCAACGCCATCCCCGACGGGTCTGCGCTTCCCACCGCCGGGCAGAGAAGCAGGCGGCCGCACGCAGGGATGGGATGGGATGTGGTGGTGCCAGAAGCCAGCTCGCCATAACCAGGCGCTCGGTTTCAACTTAAAGGGCTCCCAGCAGCCGCCGCTTCACCAGACCGGCGTACACACACGCAGAGCATTGAATTTTTTTTTAAAAACCCAGTAATAACAAATACCTCCTTTCGCGTGCAACAGCGCAGCATTAATAAAAACGCTGGAAAATCCCGTTTCGTGGCATTATCGCGGCAGCCCCCCGAGCTCCCCGCCTTTCATCTAAAACTAGATTATGATTGTGTCATTTGAGGTCAATACATTTATACACTGGAGGAATCGCTACACGAATCTGGTTTTATAACCAAACAGGGTAGAAGGCTTCCCCGTTAAAAGGGGCCTCTTAAACTCCCCCACCGCACCACGGAAAAATAAAAATCAGTATCACGTTTGTTCCGAAAGCCGTACAGCTGCAGGATTATCTACAAACTTGACATTCACTGCCATTTCCTAAAACTGGGAGCCAAATGAGAATATGTTATGACCACTTACGTATTTCTTTTGAATTATATTCCTCTTGGGTCTTTCTTTGCTCATTCTGGTATCCAAATTCTGATTGCAAAAGGGGACAATTGCTTCATGAATTAAAGCCGCGACAATTTAAAAAAAAAAAAAGGAAAAAAATCCTGGGGGAGGGGGTTGTTTGTAGTGGTATCTTGTAATCCGACTTTCTTTCCTCACAATGTGATTCTGCTAGCAATAAATCCGAGAAATGGGGGACGAAAAAAAAAAAAAAAGACGAAGGCGAAGGAAACAAAAAAAAAATCACTTTAGTGAAACATTATAATGCAAAATTTCCCCCTAAACACAAAAAAAACGACGCCCTTGATATCCCCTTTTCTCTGTAAAGCCACCTAAGCGATCTGCAGGTCCTTAGTGTCAGAGCTGTAGTTACATCTTGGAGAAGGGAAGGGGCCGAAAGGAGAAGATAAATAACCAAGACGCTGGAAGTCACGTTTGTGCCGCTGCGGCAGGGAAAGCGGCGGAGACAACTCCGGCGGCGG
>NW_010258905.1:0-559 GCF_000690775.1 Eurypyga helias
TGCTGCCGTCCGGGTCGAGCCGCCGCCGTCGTTCCTGTGAAAGCGTGGGATTTCTCCGTGGTTTTAGCGCTTGGGCTCAGCCTCGCTCCCTCCCTGGTCGGTGGCTCCGGTGGGATGCTGTGTGCCGGATGGCGCTGTGGCCTGGCGCCTTGCTGGGCTTTGCCGCAAGGACTTGGGGCAATTCCTGATGAAAATGATGGGAAAAAACCCACCCCAACCTTGGAGATTTGGAGGGACTCTTCAGTTTCCCCTTCTCCACCCTCCCCCAAGCTCTTTTCGGTGGGGACCTGACTTGCTCCCCGTCACCTCCGACCTGATGCCCGGAGCGACAGCCCTGACCCCGTGGGTGTTTGGGGGCAGAGCTGCCCTCCCGCCCCACAGCCACCGAAAGAGTGAAACTGGGGTGAAAACACCCCAGATGCCCTCTCCACCTCCTTCCCTGTGCCGGCTGAGCCGGGCTGGTAGGAGACAGGCACGCTCCCGCTCTCTTCCCGGTGCTGGAGCTCGCTGCTGTCGGCTAATAGAAGGAAATGTGCTGCAAGCTGGGGCTCCCCGGGGG
>NW_010258905.1:630-1041 GCF_000690775.1 Eurypyga helias
CAGCAGATGGGCCCCAGATGGACCAGCCGGGGCACGGTGGCCTTTTGGGAGGGATGCGACGGCCCCCCTTGCCCCTTCCAGGGTTGGGGTGGGTCGCATCCCTCCCGAAAGGGGGAAAGAGGGCTGGGGTGTGCCGGCACATCTGGATGCAGGCAGCCTCACGACAGGGCCGGTATTAAAAAGCACCAGCGAGTCACGGATCGTGCACGTTCCTCTCCGAAACGTTCCTGCCCGGCTGCGGGGGTGGATGCTTCTGCCCCACGCGTCCCCCTCGTGCCGCTGCGCCCACGCCACCTCCTCTTCTTGTGGTTTCACTCTCTTGTGCTTCCTGCCGCCGGCGAGCGAGGGGCTGGGGACGTGATCGTGTCTGCGAAAGGGCTCTTTTTTTTTTTTCGATACCGCAGCAGTGAT
>NW_010258906.1:0-5915 GCF_000690775.1 Eurypyga helias
AGCAGGTGAAAAGGCCTTTCCCTAGGAGGGAATCTCAGTCGCCCGTGGCGCTGGCGTCAGAGAGGAGCTCGCGCGAAGCAGGGACGCCCCGTCGGAAGCACGTGCTGTGCACGAGGCCGGGTGAACCACCCGAGGGCTGTCGGCTGCTCACACCCTCCCCACGGACAGGCCTTGTCCCGGGGAGCCCAGCCCAGGGCAGCTCACGGGGGTTGCTCTGCGTGAGAGGAGGAGGCGAGTCAACCAGGTGAAATCGGCCAGAGGATGCTATCAGCATCGACCTTTGTGTTGTTTGAAACCCAGTGGGTTTTTACGTCTCAAGCGAGGGAGAGCTCAGCACTTCTCCAGCCACTTGTGTTTTCCCCTAAAGCAGAGGTTGCCCAGGTAGTTGAAGATCAGACATATCCCCTAAAGCAGTACCTCTCAGTTTGTCACCTTAACCAAGCATGGGGTGTTCAGCCTTTTGAGCAAGCTGTCCAGCATCCGCCCCCTACACCCCCATCTCCTCATCCTTCTGGGTCTTCCATAGATGTTCACGTTCCAGAAAAACAAACCTCTCAATCCATAGGAGCTTGTTGCTGGGAGAGGAAGACAACATCGGGTTTCTTACGGTCACTCCTTCTGGGAGCAACGTTAGGTGCCACTGAGCCAGCTGCCTTTATCAGTGGACTGTGCTTTTCTCTAGGTCGTGTCTGAGGTCAAGATTCGACCTGGAATAGAAAAGTCCATGAGAAAACAGCACTTCACAGAGCTGAGTTGTTTTCTTGGTGAACTTAATGACTTTCTTTCTCCTCTCCCAGTTCTCTGGGGATCTAGGTTAAAAACAAAATAACACAGTTCTTCCAAACAGCGTTTTCTCTTCAGCCGCCTTTATTCTAAGTAGCTGCTTTTAAGGGCTGTTTTCTGCTCCATTTAAGAATTCATAACATGAGCTAAAAAAAAAAAAGACACCACCCCAGTTGTATCATTCTACGTGATAAAGCAGCCAAGTGTCAGCTCATGTTTCCTTACGGCCTCATGACCATAGGACATCCACGGGCTGCGTGCAAGCGCCCCGGTGGGGGTCGGTTTGACCTGCGAAGCCATCGCAGAGCGATGCTGCTCTGTGTTGTGTGGTCCCGCTCCTGTGAAAGCGCCCCGGTGGGGGTCGGTTTGACCTGCGAAGCCATCTGCCGTGCAGCGATGCTGCTCTGTGTTGTGTGGTCCCGATCCTGTGACAGTCAACTGCCTTGGGTGAAGCTGCAAGAGCTTCCTGTCCTGCAGACAGGCAGTTTCCTGATGAGGATTTTCATCTGCTCCTTCAAAATAGCTCAAGTTTTGTGAAACATAGAGGTGCTCTTTCAAGTCCGTGTTTTCTGATGGCTTTCTTGTTTCTTTGCTCATTTTGCAGTCGGGGTTGACTGCTGTTCCACCTTTGCTTTTGTAATCATCATATGGCTATCTCTTGAAGATGCCTGGAGTGGGTGATAAAATACTTTGCATTTAAATTTGACATAAATATGCTGGAAGTTAAACAACGCTCTTTTTCTTCAGAACATTATGTAGTCGGTTAGCACTTGGATCAGGCCTAAAACGCATTCACTTTCAGGTTTTTCACTTTCTTCTTTCCACCACCTCAGCTTTTAATTATGGTTGTCAAACAGAGCATAAGCCAGACATGGCATTTTGCAACCTAATTCTCCCATCCTTCTTCCTTTCCGTTTCCTTTCCTATAGGCATCCACGAATGCCTGTACCAGTGGGTACCTCTGGCATTTTCAAATGGCTGTTTGACAGCGTCGGAATGGTTCATGAAGTATTAAAATGTCTCAGCATCATAGAGGTTGGAAAATTACATATAATTTGACAAAACAAGCGCACACAGAAAAAGAAAACCCCACCCAGGCATTCCCAAATCAAGAGAACACCTTTAAAACTTTCCTTTGAATTTGCTTAAAAGGCTTGAATGGTAGGAGAGCTGCATGAGTCATTCTCTCTCTGTCTCTCTCTAGAACAGGAAAGCTAGCAGAGGGTGGAGGCATGTCAGCACACAGTGTGGTACACTCTAAAATATCAGCTGAAATGACTAGGCTGAAGAAGTGGGAGGACTGATATTAGTCACACGCTATTACACAGTTAAGAAGATGAAGGCAGAAGAAATTACCGGACAGGCATATGCCACTTGGCCCAACCTCTTAAAACATGTATCTTGAGTTCAGATCTCTTCATTCTTTCTTCAGAATGCCTCCGTTTGCCTTGCAGCGTGAGCGAGATCCACTGTCTTGGCCGCACAGAGAACGGTGGCTGTTCTTAAGCTGAGGTGTTAGAAAAACGGTGGAGTTTACAATGGATGGTATCACCAGCTTCCATCTGGGATCATGTGGCTCAAGCCTTGTCCCACTGGACAAGCAGGGGAGCTGCTCCCATCTTCCAGCCCCATGAACTTTAGTAGGGAGGATGAGGGTCTGTGTGGGAGGTGCCAAGGTCACGGAGAGATCTTTGGTAGGGTTTCCTGCCCTGCTGCAATCCTGTTAGCTGTCTGCACAGTCAAGTCATGTATTGGCTGTTTCTCAGGCCCTGTACCTTCACCACTCTTGGGACTTACAACATTATTGGAGTTGGCTTGCCTTGCAGAGAAACAGCCTGCGTTTTTTCTGGTGCCCACAATGCACAGAACTTGGGCGTAAGCACTGCACCAGGCCTTGCGAGTAACAGGTTAGTTCAAGGAATGGGGCAGCGTATCCTTCAGATGTGGAAGTTTCCCAGTTATAATGGAAAAAAGCTTTTTGAACACTGGAATCTTTCGAACGTGATGAATATTTGCTTCACTGTCTGCAGATGAAGGATGTTACAGAACTACTTTCACTTCTGTGTGCTCATCTTGCTCTCCCAGTGCATCTGAAACTATTCTTTAGATCTACTTCATGGGCAGAAATTGGGGTGAGCTGTCAAATTTTGCAAGAAGCAACAGATATCACGGCCACAAACTGAGCTCAGGAGTTGTCTTTTCCAGCTTCTGTAAACTGCTTGTTTAGCTTTCAATACACTGCAAAAAATCTTGAAGCCAAACTAACAACAGAAATGCAGATTGCATGGCGTAAGGTCTCGCCTTGCTCCCTGGTTTGCCCAGGTCTTTGTGTGGTATGTCCCTCTGCTTGCCAGTTTAATCCAAAGATGGGAAGACGTTTGTACTTTGATAAACTCGTCAGTAAATGCAAACCACAGTTTGCTGGTCAGACCCTCTGCTTGGGCCTGTGGGGATTTGCAGGATTTGGCCGTTTTACGTGGCTGGATTTTTCACAGGAGGTGTTTCATTAAATAGCCCAGATCTCGTCTCTGCTCTACGCTGCTTTATCTCTCTGCAGTACATCTCATAATCTTATAGATCACGTTTAACCAAGCCAAAAATGAAACCTGCAGCAGACCTTCCAAGTTGTCTGTGACTGCCTCGAGAAGCACGTCCATCAGCACTGTGCCTCGCTGGGGGTTTGCTCTTACCCACATCTCAGCCTTTGGCCACGTGCAAACATGTCCTTAGCACCACTCCTCAGCGGCTGTTTTAGACGTCAGATACAATACCTTGGTCTGGAAAAGAAAACTCGTGATCACTTTCTCTAATTTTCTGACAAGTTCTGTAATTATTGGGATTGTACCATTCCTTTGCCCTAACTGGGTAACTGGAAAGTGTTTTAACAGCTGTCAGAAATTCCCATGTGAGTAAAATACAGGGCTGAAGCTTCTGAAAGTTTTGATAAGTGAGCTCTCCTAACTGATGTTATTAAACCATTTCATTCCTTAGAACATCCAGAGTCGGTTACCCTTCCCTCTGATTAACGTGCTCTCCAGGCTGGCCATGGCTTTTTTTATGGCACATATTGAGATCTCTCTCCCAGAACCATTATTTTAAGGATAATAAGGCAATGGCGGGTGAAGAAAAAAGACCCCCTGGCCTTTCATGGTGAAGCCTGGCTTAGGGATTGTGTTTGCTTGCTTGTTTGATTTATTTTGGTTTGATCAGAACCATCTGACCCTGGTGTTGAAAGGAACGTTCTTAGTCTGCCCATCGTAACGTCGGTCCCGCAGCGAAAGGAGCAGGCAGATGCACTCAGCTCGTACGTAACAAATCTGTCTCTTGGCACACAGGGTCCGCACCTGGAGCAGATCAGCAGCATCCTTGGTCCCTGGCAGGGGGGAAAATCCAGGTTGCGCAGTTACAGATTCCCTCAACTTGTCAAAATTTTCTTACGTGTGCAAAACACTGCACGCTGTTTTCTTACATGAACCCTTCCCCTTCGTGTTTGGAATGGCAGCTTTACATTTTCCTCTTCTCTGCATCAAAAATATTCCCAGCCTCTCCATTACGCATGCTGGTTTTAAAGGCAAATCCAAAAAGATTGGCTGCTAAGAGGGGTTCGCCCGGCAGTGTGAGAAAAGCGCGCTAACGAGTCAGCCAGCATCCGCCCGTTCCGTGTGCAGCCCCGAGACCCGTGCTTCCGCGTGAGATCGCGCAGGCCTCGGGAGGAACAAAGGGAACGGAGAAGGGGATTGCTGTGATACGCGGGCTCCGTGTTTTCTGTTCCCAAGGTCTCTGCTGTCAGCACAGAGCAGTAGGCAGTCTGTGTTTAGTTTGTTAGGGAATGTCACAGCAGGGAGAGCTGCTCTCCTGGGGCCTTGTTTCTTGGTCTGTGGGGGTGCAGTTTCATTTGTCAGCCAAGCTGGGCTGAGTTGCCTCCAGATCGTATCGTCTCGCCCTTTTCCTTGTGCAGGCGGTCGTGATTGTGCGGTTGGTTATCGAGATGAGGAGGGTGAAATCCCTTTTTCCCTTGCCATCTCAGCTCCGGGGTCTGGCTGGCTGCTTTGGTGAGGCTCCTTCGGCTCAAAGCAGGGGGCTAGAGCCAGAGATGACAGGTGCCCAGTTTGTGACAGCGGCACAGGTTCCTGGTTTAGTGGATTGTGAAACAATCCCTTTGTGGCAAACTCTGGATTAGCACTGAAAGAGTCTGTTTCTGCTTAAAGTTCGGCTTCCAAGCAGTGGGTTCTTATGGAAAACAAGTCATTGGAGTTGCTGCTAGTTTCCTATGGACCAGAAGAAATCAGAATACAGTTTCAGACTAGACCTTGTCCCATGCATTTTTAGTAAATCACCCAGAATTTTGGTACCTAATTTAGCAGTTGAGCACTTGCAAAATTTGTCTTAATTTTTGGTAGTGAACCATGCAAATCTACCTTCTGTGAGGGATTTAGTAGCCAGAAAGAATAGAATTGTCACAAAAATTGCTGCGTCGGGTTCGAAATTCCCAGCTCTCAATTCCAAAGTTAACCTCCTCCAAAAATTCCAGAAACTCTTCAGCCATTCACCAGTTACTTGATGGTATAAATCCATCCCGGGTTAATTCCCTGTTTAAGCTGTTTTCCTGAAGGGGTTACTTGGACTTACAGGAGTCTGAGGTTAGAAACTGACCCTGATAAGGGTTGTCCTTGGTGTGGTTTGTCTCGGATCGTGTGTGCTGTGTAAGTCTCCTGTAAACACGGAACATCTTCAGAGTGAGCATGGGTTTGTTTTCAGCGAGTTCGACACGCGCTTGAGCGGGCGGTGCTGCACAGGGCTGTGCTACCTACGGAGGTTTTACTGCAGTCAGCGACCAGGTACCTCTCTGGAAACGGTTCCTGGCACCTTCTTTCATTGTCAGATGTAAAATAGGTCACGGTGTGGCTTTGAATTCTGCAGCGAATCTGTTCGGGTGACCTCACAGCAGCGGCCTGCAATCTGGCATGTGGGGTCAGAGCAGCAACAATTTCTTCACTGCCCTTCCTGCCTTTTCTTTGAAGTAGGTCAAGTCCGTGAACTGCTCAGACTCTGGGGATCCCTGATTCTACCATCCTACCTCCCAGAATGTGGAGCAGAGAGATGGCCTGCTTCGTCCCGTCTGAGCACCGCCA
>NW_010258907.1:0-801 GCF_000690775.1 Eurypyga helias
AAAGGGGAACTCTTGTGTAAACCCAGGGAGTCTTTTTCGTATCCAATCAAGTTATTTTCTTTCTTGTATTCTGCTCTGGTTTTGCCTTTTGTTGTGGATATAAAAATAAAACAAATTTTGAACAAATTGAAGGACTTGGAAATACCACTTAATATTTAACTAAGCACTATTTGCTAGCTCAAGTATAAGCTTGTGACATGAAAAATATCTTAAATGGTTGTGTCCACTGCTCCTAATGTCATTATAAACATCAGTGATGAGAATCGTGGCCATTTTTTATGCTCTTAATTTTGGATATATAAAAAATACAAATTTGCTATCTTGTATCGGTATTTTCCAACAAAGGTAGTAAGTGCTGTACTTTTGATACCTTTACTTTGTTTTTTCCCAAGAAGTAGTGTTGTTTTCACGTGGTAGAAGACTTCAGTGGAGTCCAGCTAATAAAAATGTCTGAATGGAAATTCTGGTGACATTTTTTGCTTTAGGAAGACTCCTTTTTTTTTTTTTTTTTTTTATGTTTTAATGATTTTAAATGTTTGGGGAAAAAACAATTGTGGAATATCAAGCATTTTTCAAAAATCTTACTACTTTTTACCTCAGAAAAGATGGAGATTTTGGGGAAAAGGTTGAAGAACTATAAACTGTAGCTCATATTTTAGCTTCCCCCTTAGACAGGACTTTGACTTTCTTTGGAAAAGATATGTGTACAGTAAGTTAGCGTCCTCGTATCTAGATACAAATGTGATGTGACACAATACTCAGTGTATGCCATGTACGGTGTCTGAAGACTGTGCCTCCACA
>NW_010258908.1:0-988 GCF_000690775.1 Eurypyga helias
GCTGGGTTTGCCAAGGTGACAAAGTGCTGTCGCCCAAAGCAAAGGAGCCATCAGGGTCAAAGCCCACGAGGCCGTCTCCCGCTCCCACACCCCCTCCAGCCCACACGCTGAGCTCGTCACAGGCACCTCTTCCCTCCACCGCTGCCAGATCCGTGACCCAGCAACCCCTCACGCCAGCAGGACGGGCAGCCCGCCCTGGTCTCCGTGGTGCTGCCGGTGGGACACGGTGTGACCCAGCTCCCGCTCCTTGCTGCGGATGCCAGCAGAGCTCTCCTAACCCCAGGAGCAGCCCCCCGCATGACTGGGAACTACTTCCCTGCCCCCCAAGCCAACAACAGCATCCCCCCCGGCCCGTGTCACTGAGCTTTCTGCACCTCCCTGCAACACCCACGCAGGGGCTGACGCTCAGCACCGGGGATGGGGAGGTCTGGATGTAACCCTGCTTGGGCCCCTGTCCCCAACAGCCCATGGAAGCTGCTGGGGGGGTTCTGGGGGGCTCAGCAGCAGGTCCTATTTTTGGGGATAGGATAAAGAAGGTGTTTCCAGTCCCCCCACCTGGGTTTTCCCTGCACAGCCCCAACAAAGCAGGACCCTGTGAGCTGCCTGCCCAGGTTAGTAGCTGCACAGCCCTCGCCCCCGACCCCCGGCGTTAGTGTCACCACCAAAACACTGCCGTTAGCGATTGTCTCCTCACATATCCCAGCGCAGCTTCCTCTGGTCACCCGGTGGGAGGGATGTTCAGGGGAGACAAGACAGGAAACACGGGAATTTAAGGGGAGAGGGACAAACACGACATGAAACAAAGGAAAAAGCATTGTCATTAGTCAAAGGGGGGGGAAAAAGCCCTAATGGATCTATGGCTCTTGGACCTGCCCGGCGCCCCGGCCATCGCCGTACGGACCCCAGCGCTCCCTTGGTGACCGAGTCACATCATGGCTGCTCTTCACGGCCCCGGCTCCACTCCTGGCTCCATCGTCTCCCATCGGAG
>NW_010258908.1:1032-5717 GCF_000690775.1 Eurypyga helias
CCCACACTGCAACACCAGCCGCAGCTCTCCGAGCCTGGAGAGGAATGCCCATCCCTGCTGCAATCCCGGGGCAAGCACAGGCGCTCAAAGCCACGCTGCCAAATGCTTCATCCACCCCTGGAATGCTGGAGAGAGGATCTGTGCAAGCCTCAGAGACCCCGGGAAGCCAAGAGCATGGGGAACTGCAGGAGAAACCCGTCTCTGAACTGGACATCACCCGCTGGGAAGACCTTCCTTCCCCGGAGCTGACCTGGACCTGCCCTGGGATCACAATCCCCGGGAGAAGGGCTGCAGGCTGCCAAATGCTTCATCCACCCCTGGAATGCTGGAGAGAGGATCTGTGCAAGCCTCAGAGACCCCGGGAAGCCAAGAGCATGGGGAACTGCAGGAGAAACCCGTCTCTGAACTGGACATCACCCGCTGGGAAGACCTTCCTTCCCCGGAGCTGACCTGGACCTGCCCTGGGATCACAATCCCCGGGAGAAGGGCTGCAGGGAAGAGCTCCCGCGTCACCCACAGCGACACCCCCTGTCCAGCCGTGACGGGAGGGACAGACGGAGTGGGTCTCCACTGCCAGGACAGCGATGCTTCCCGTCCCCCCCTGTGCCACGCAGCGATGGAAAACTCAGATGGGCAGCCACGAGCCTGGCAAGAAAACATCTCACTTGGGAAACTTTTTTTTTTTTTGCCCCCCAGAACAAAAGCTTTAAAGGAATTAAAAAGAGAGAAGAAGAAGAAAGAAAGAGAAAGGGGTGACCATCTCTCAGGAAGGCTTCAGGGAACATCCTCGGCTCTTTGTTGAGCCGCGCTGTCGAGCAGGAAGCAGACGAGAGACATCCAGCTACAAAGGAGCCGATGCAGCCGAGGCATTTCAGACACGTACAGCGGCTGGCTTTCAGGGCTGACATTTCAAACACGGGCTATTAAACCGCACCACGGGGTGATATTTAAAGACACAATTGGCAAAGGGCACGCCAAGCCGATCGAGACCTTGGGGGTGGGGAATATTGATTGGCGAAGGGAATTCAGCCAAAAAGAGGGCTGGCTCCGAGAGGTGGGCTTGGTGGTGGCAGAAAGGTCGGAAAATGGGCCGGGAGCACTGCTGCTTGGCAGGCACTGGGCTCGCCAGGCTGGCTCCTGCTGCTGGGCTCCAGGAGGAATGGGCATGGATGGAAGGGCCTGTATGGAACCACAACTCCAGCACATGCGTGGTTAAACATGTGGGAAGCTGGACAAGAAGTAGCCCAACTGCAGGGATCCTAAGGGCCAACCTGAGGGAATACAGGGGAAAGCAGCGCAGCAGCCAGCAGCTACAGGAGGAAAACAAGGCTTCCAGGTCCAGGGAATGGCACCACTTCCATTCAACTCCTCGGGACTCACTCACCTATCAGCTGGGAGCTAGGGAGACACACACCCTGCTCGCCCTGGGCACGCTCCGGGTCCGGAGAGGCAGCCCGTGGCCAGCCGGGCACGCAAGGACCAGCCAAGTCCCTGGGACTCGGGCCAGACCCCAGCATCGATTTTATTCCACCGGCTACAAAGGCCTCGCTGCGTCCCCAGAAGGCAGTGAGAGCAGAACAACAACCGTGACATTTACGTGAAGCCACCGGAGACGAGAGGACAGGGATCAGTTCAGATGAACAGCCCGGCATTTGCCAGGCGCGTCTCCCTTGACACGCGTCTCTCCATCCAGCGCATCCTCCGGCACCGCGCCACGGAGCAGCCGATGGGAAACCGCAGCAGCGGTAAAAGCGCTGGGACTCCACGACCGTAAACAGACGGTATTTTTTTTTTTCCCACAGGATATTTTTTCTAGACTTTCTGGCAAAGGCATAATCGGAACCCAGGAGCCTTAAACGGAACACGAAGATGCCTGCGGCTGCGGTTATCACAGAGCTATTTCTGCTCTGTTTGGAGTTACCTTTCCAAACTTGCCAACATTACACTTCCCTGACATATTACTAAATATTTGGGGTTTTAAGGTGCACAAAAAGGTCACCTGTCCTGTATCACCTGGTTAAAGAGGAGAATCCCTGGAGAGGAAGGCAACCCGTTGTGTGTGTGTAACACACGTACGTACGGGCACAGACGCGCACATCGCTCTACTCTGCTATTCCTGCAGTGTTTTTACAGCAACAGACTTCTCTCCACACGGAAAAGCACCTTCCCACCTGGACCTCCGGACACACCGGGAAGCTTCCGCCCAGCACCGCAACATCTGTATGGAAGCGTCAGGCCCCGCGGCGTTACAGCAAACAGATAAAATAAACCCTCCAGCTGCCTCGTCTAGGAAATGGATGGCTCCAGCAGAAATAAGGAATGCAGAGTCCTTTTCCAGTTCTTAGGTATTTTAAAAGCCTGTTGTATGCCAAAGGTACATTTTAGGGTTACTTGAGTTAAGTGTCTCCACGCCAACAATGGAGATCTAAATGGAAACCCATCTGCAGTAATGCAACCCCTCCGCCTCCTATAAAAATACCTGGAAACTTAGCTGGTTGCCTAATGGAATCAAGAGAGCTCAAGTCCCATCTGGATCCACATGCTGGAGAGGTTAAGTAAATCCACGTACACTTCAGAGCATCCACCAATCCTGCTGGATTGGGGCCTATCTCCTTAGCTGCTGCGTAGCCTTCGGGTACAGCCGGAAAGCAGGTACCTCTCGCCCCGCCACACTCCTCCCGGGTGCCATCAGAGCCTTCGTGGCAGGGAGGGATCCGGGGCTCCCACCACCCTCTAGCCGCTTTGTTTAATTTAATAATCAGTATTTAATCATCAGGGATGGAGAGCGAACAACCATCCATCTTCGAGGATGAAGGGAAAAAATCCCCGATTGCAAAGATCCTGGGATGGCAGAGATTGGGGGGTCCCCAGCTAACAAACCTGGGCTCCAGCTTTGGGGTCTGCGCTCCAGCTGGCCAAATACACCCCTGGGGAGCTGCCCTGTCCCTCCTGGTCCCCAGGCCACGGCTATGGCATCCTTCCGCCAGCTTCGAGCGTGCCGAGGCCACGCGTGACGTGAGCTGTGGGGTCTGGACTGCAGGTCGGGGTTAGGCCAAGCAGTGCCTGGCATTGGAAATGCCTCGGGCTGCACAGACAGGACAGAGTTAGGGGCTCTTACCTGACACTGAGTTCACGCTGCGGCAGCAACACAAAGACACAATGCAACCGGTATTAAGCATTGTCAACACCAGGGTCGTTTCAAGACAAAAGAAAAGGAAAAATAGGAATATTTTCCTGCATTCACATGTAGCCTTTTCCCCTTCTTCCCTTCCCCAGGTAAATGAAAGCCACCTCCCCCACCCCAAGCCAACCCCTCGCCGGGCTCGCAGCAGCGCCTGGGGAGAAGCCGCCGTGTTTGCTCGCTCCAGCATCCAGAGCATCCCCCGGCCAAATCCCAGGGGATGGGAGAAACAGCCGTTCTCCCCTCCTGGCCTGGGCCTTGTGGCTGTGAGCCCTCCTCAGCCTGGTGCTAGCCATGATGCCAAGGGCTCTGACTCTTGCTCCTATGACTTAGGGCTTAGAAACCAACTTCCCGACCTGCCAGAGCTTAGCGCTGTCAATCCCGGCAGCGTGAAAGCCCCAAGTGCCACCGGCAGCCCCACGTAGAGCTGGGTGCTCCGGAGGGGGAACCTCCCATCATGCCTTGGCACCAGAGCGGTCCCTCCGTGGGAAGCACAATGCCAGCGCACATCCAGGGGCCAAGCAGCTCCCGCTGTTTGGGAGCTCACAAGGCTGGCAGGAATCAAGCCCTTCACTTCCAAGTGCATCCAGGTCACGCTCCTTCCACCCCCCAGGACATCTCCACAACTTAACCAGGTCAAAGCTACCAATGTGGGGCAGGAGGAGGTTGTGCCGCTCTGGGAACAGCAAGGGACAACGGGGTCCTGTGATCAAACCATGCTCAGGGCTGGGCCAGGACACCCAGAAGATGTTAAACCCCGTGATGGGGAAGGAGATGGATTTCCCTCTATCTGGGTGTCAAACAGGACAAGACTTTGGGTTTGGAAACCCCATGGGCTGCACCCAACATGGAAGTGGAAAAATGGGCTCTTGGCTGGAAAGATTGCGCAGCAGTGCCTGCAAAGGGGTGAAGAGGAGCCAGAGAGCTGAAGGTTTGCAGGATTTGGGGTGACCCTGGCCCTGGGAGGGCTGCAGGTGCTGAGGGAATGTCACTCGGATCCATGGAGGACAGCTGGTTTATCCCTGGGTGACGTGCTCCCCCAGGGACGGAAGGAAGCTGCGGCTGGACCTCCGCTTGCCGAGGAGCTAACCAGAGCAGAGGGATGAGGCCGTCTCGTTGCCAAAACAGAGGGTGCAGGGCTGGGAGGGCCTCCTAGGGACAGCCCCCAGGGCTCACACGCCTGGAGCACGGGGAGGGAAGCCAGGCCGTCCCCACCCCGACAGCCTGCTGCCTGCAATGCCCCCGCTGCACAGGCACGGCCCACCCCACCATCAGCACCCGGGGCAGCGAGCAGCTCTTACCTCTTCCAGCTGGCTGTGGACGTGCTGGACAATCAGGTCGATAGCCACTGTGTTCCCGCTCCCTGGAGCGAAACCAAAGGCAAAAGAGAGTCAGGACCAAGCTAATGGTGCCTGAAATTCTTCCCCAGGCTCCTCACTATGCTAAAAAATACACCCTGTGCCAAACATGCCCTGCCTGGCAAAGTATCACCCAGCAGGAGAGA
>NW_010258908.1:5751-7885 GCF_000690775.1 Eurypyga helias
TCTATTCTTGAGTATCTAGGAGTCAGCTCTAGCTGTTAAACCGCTAAGCTGCGGGAGCTGGTAGGGAGGAGACCGGGGAGGGAAAAGTGCAGATTTTCCCCTAGGAATCGGCTTTCTTTGGAGATGCTCAACTGGAGGGACCTTTGCTTTGGGATGGGACAGCCACTCTCCTGTCCCCAAGGGCCCAGGGTCCCTCAGGTCCTATTCTTGAGTATCTAGGAGTCAGCTCTAGCTGTTAAACCGCTAAGCTGCGGGAGCTGGTAGGGAGGAGACCGGGGAGGGAAAAGTGCAGATTTTCCCCTAGGAATCGGCTTTCTTTGGAGATGCTCAACTGGAGGGACCTTTGCTTTGGGATGGGACAGCCACTCTCCTGTCCCCAAGGGCCCAGGGTCCCTCAGGTCCCGCTGGGGACGGAGCCAGAAGGCAGCCGGGGGCGGCCCTGGGCAGCTACCTCGGGGGACGACGATGTCGGCCAGCCGCATGGTGGGCTGGATGTACTGGTCGAAGGCGGGCTTGACAAACTTGTTGTACTGCTTGATGACACCCTCGATGTCACGGCCACGCTCGCTGATGTCCCTGCGCAGGCGACGCACCAAGCGGATGTCCGAGTCCGTGTCCACGAATATCTTCAGATCGAGGAGCTGGAATGCGAGGGGAGGGAACACGGCACTGGTTTAACAGAGCTCGGCTCTGCTCTTGGGCTGGACAGAGCTTCGCCTCTGCAACCCCTGACCTTGAACCTGGCTCCCAGGCTGGCAGGGCAGATGCCGCAGCGAGTCCCTGGCCCCTTGCTCCCTGAGATCTGTCCTGCTCCAAACCCTCCTCCTCTCCCCGGCATTCCCAGCACCTCGGTTGGATGTTCAGGGTGAGCAGGAGACAAGAGAAGCTCATACCCACGACACAGACCAACAGGCTTAACCCGGGAGTGGTGGCTCGTCGGAGGGGAGCCAAGCAGAGCAGGTCAGCTCATGACACTGCCCTCAAAGCGGGAGGCAAGGGCCAGGACACTCAGGAAAATCCGGAGGGATTTAGGCAGCTGTCCACTGGAGGTCATCGTTGCTCCAGGAAAGCGCAACCCAAACTTGGCAGGGAAGGAAACTTCCTAGACTGAGCTTGGCTGCATTTGTGCATGGCTCACTCCCTCCCACAGCATTTCTCACGTATCCAAATAATTCCCAAGGAGGCGTGGAATGCTGGATGAATCCAGCCTAGGGAAACCCGGCTTCATGCAGGAGAAGCATGGCAGACTGGGCTGCTGGCAGCGCACGCTGTGGCGTGCCAGTGGGCTACTTCCAGTCCTATTTCTGCACCGCCACGGCCAGCATCATCCCTCAGCTCCCAGTTCCTGGGAAGGAATTAAGGCTGAGATCAAGGCCTCTGCCGAAACGCTTCACCTCTGCCAGGGGCTCTTCCCCTGCCGCTGCAGGAGCCAAGGCCCTCTTCTCCTGCGTGGAGAAGAACCTGGAGAAGCTCACCTCTCTGCTGCTGAGCCTCAGGAGAAAGTGTGCTCCCACCACCTCCCCTCGGCTACGGGGTGGAGGGACGGCTCGTAGGGGCGATGCTGAGCAAGACAGGGTCCCACCCAGCGATTCACGGGAGCACAGGGCACCTGGGACCCTGTGCTGTGATACAAGGCTGCGGGGGAGGGGGCTGCAGCCTGTCAGGCTTCCCCAGAACTGATTCTGGACCCTTCCTCACCTTCAGGAGTTCCTTGTCTGAGAACGCCATGATGCCTTCAAAGATAATCACGTTGGCGCCATAGAGGGTTTTCTGTGGAGTCCAAACGGATGTGGTTAGACACGGAATGTGTGTGTGGAGTTGCCTCATCCCAGGGAATCGCTCTGGGACGTCACTGACTGTGACAACTCACTTGGAAAATGCGCCCTGAGCCAGGCAGGGAGCACGGGGAGACTGCAGGAGTTGGATGCAAAAGGCTGGAGGGGTCCAAGTGGCAGCCCCTCTCCTGCCTTTGCAGCCCCATTGCCCCCCCCACCCCCCTCAGCATCCCGTACCCATTCCTTCTTCCGGCTGTGGGTGGTGAAGTCGTAGATGGGGATCTTCACGCTCTTGCCTTGCTTCAGCTTCTTCAGGGTGGCGATGATGAGGTCAAAGTCGAAGGCATCGGGGTGGTCGA
>NW_010258908.1:7905-9059 GCF_000690775.1 Eurypyga helias
CTGCTCCTGCTGCTGCTTGGTCAGCACCTGCCGCAGAGAAGAGGGGGGGTGCAGGTGACCATCCCCCCGCCCCTCCACCGAGCCCAGCACCCTCCCCCTACCCCAGGAACCAGCTGGAGGGGTATCATGGAATCATGGAATGGTTTGGGTTGGAAGGGACCTCAAAGTCCCCTGAGTCCCACCCCCTGCCATGGGCAGGGACACCTTCCATAGCCCAGGTTGCTCCAAGCCTCATCCAGCCTGGCCTTGGACACTCCCAGGGATGGGGCATCCAAAGCTTCTCTGGGCAACCTGTCCCAGTGCTCCCACCCTCTGCAGGAAGAATTCCTTCCTGCTGTCCAAAGTAAATCCACCCTCCAGCATCTCCCCATTACGCCAAGGGCAGAGCATCCCGTG
Organism: Eurypyga helias; assembly: GCF_000690775.1. Taxonomy (NCBI): domain Eukaryota; kingdom Metazoa; phylum Chordata; class Aves; order Eurypygiformes; family Eurypygidae; genus Eurypyga; species Eurypyga helias. The sequence continues at coordinate 8,302 of NW_010258908.1, forward strand.
AGCCTGGCCGGCACGACGCGCAGCCTCACCTTGTAGAAGGAATCCATGGAGAGCAGAACCACCCAAGGGACATCCAGAGCCTCAATGATCATGGTGGCCACCGTGGTCTTCCCAGAGGCGCTGCCCCCTCCCAGGCCTGCCAGGGAAACGGGGATGAAGGCACCAACCCCACAACCAGCCTGCCCAGGCCCGGGTCCCACCCTGCGGCACTGAACAGGAGGAATCTCTGAAGAGGGGGATCGATAGGCTTTACAAGAGAGATTATCCTTCGGAATGTCAAATACTGTGTACTACTGCCAGCAACACACACGGAAAAACCTGGGAAACCCTTTGTCAGATCGTTGTGTAACAAGGAGGAGGCTGGCAGGACAACAGCCTAGGCTAAATCCCTGGGAGCTCGTGACAGCCTCGGCAGCGAGGGCTGGGGGAACAGCCGGCACGGACTGTGTCTGCTCCTAGCCCATTCGCAGGCTCCCAGCCCAATCCTACGGCTCACCCAGCTGACACCAGACTATCCATGGGAACCCTCCCTGCTCCCATTGGGCTGAGCGGCACGCAGACTGGACTCTGGAGCCAACCCCAAGTTTCCAAGGAAGCTGTAGAGTGGGAATTCCCACTGAGATCCCCTGGAGAGCCACCGGGCAGGCAGCTCCGACGCTGCCCGTGCTACCCCGCACCATCGGAAGCGGACAGAGCCCAGAGACGCGCTGTCCGTGCCTACCGATCACGAAGGCCTCCTTGGACTGCGTGCCGTGCTC
>NW_010258908.1:9128-9692 GCF_000690775.1 Eurypyga helias
GTGGGCCGCTTTGGGGGCGGCGTGGTGGAGCCCACCGTAGGGGACAGCCGGTCTAAGGATTCGGCGCTGCTGTTGCTGGGGATGGGGAGAGGAAGGAGCTCGGTTACAGGTGGTGGGGAAGGGTCCCTGGATTCCCCGTCTCCGGGGGATCACACGCTGGATGGGCGAGTGATGCAGTGAGGGAGGGGGAGAGGCAACCCCAGCCCTGCAGCGGCATTACCAGCACCCACAGCCAGTTGCTTCCTACATCCCTACTGCCTGGAGCACGTCTGCGTGAAACAACCCCCCAGGGAGCTCCCAAAATTCCTGAGGGGTGTCACTGCAGAGGGCAACAACCTGCCTGGGCATGCCGAGGGACCTTTCCAGTGCATGGAAGCCAAACACACCGACCGGCTACACCTTGACTATCCTCCTTCCCCTACATGCAATCCCTTCCCTCTCCGCACCTTGAGCGCTCCACTCCCACCCAAACCTCGAGTTCTCCCATCCTTTCATCCTGAAATCCCTGGGGACCAGCGAGGCTGCCAAGCCGTCTGCATCGGTGAGCTGGGCGAGCACCAGGCT
>NW_010258908.1:9720-11007 GCF_000690775.1 Eurypyga helias
CTAAAGGTCTCTCTTACCTCCCTTCCTGCGGCAGCCCCCGAGCCGGGAGAGGAAAAAAACCCACCCTCCGGAGCCCTTTCCAGCTTGGCAGCGGCTGGGAAGCGGTAAGTGGCCTCTGGCCAGGAGATAAGCTGCAGCCACGCTGCCGGCCAGCACGGGGATGGGGAGGATTATTTATACCAGCTCCCGCCCCTCCCCGCTCACTGTCTCCTCCCTGGGAGAAGGTGCAAAGGGCTCTCCCTGCTCCCACTCGCTTCCCCCAGCCACGACCGGGCTGGAAAAGAAAGACCAGGCTGGAAAAGAAACCTCTGCCAGGCCGGAGAGCCCCTGGACACCCAACGCTCCAAATCTGGCACCATTTGGTAGAGCCCAGCTGTTATTTTTTTGCTCCTGAAAGGGCTTAAACTGCAGGGCTTTACAGATTTCGGGTTTATTTTAAGCTGTTTTGGTATGAAGATTAATTTCCTGCCCTCCCCCAGCACTTTTTAGAACAATTTTAGATAAAAGACCAACATTTGAGACCGGCTGTTGGGGCGTAAAGCGACCTGGCAGCCCCCTGAGTGCGTCGGGATGCCCCCCTGGGACACCATCCCTACATCCCGCACCAGTACGTCCCTGTGGAGCCGGCATGGGGACAGCGATTTGCCTGGCTCTGCTCACCCCCCCCTCCCGCGGCGGGCCACTGATGCCCACCCTACCAGCCAGCCAGCGAGCAACCACCGAGACCCCCCGCAAGACCCTCAAGCCACCAACACCCTGGTGCCCCGTGGCCAGCACGGAGCACCGCCAGCCTCCGGAGCCGCGACCACCCCAACCATCACCCCCAAAACCCAACGTCAGCAGGCGAGACACCCCGGGAAAGCTCTCCGGGGTCTCTCTCCACGCAGGGATGGCTCCTTCCAGCAGACAGGCGGGAGAAGCAAACCCCGACGGGGTGTTTGGGTCTCGGCTCCCGCCCCTGACGCTGGCGGCAGCGATGAGCCGCCACGCGTCGCTCCCAGCGCGGGGCTGGCATCAGCCCAGGATGCCGGTTTCGGCTTGAGAAAAGCAGAGATGACAAAAACACGGTTGTTTACCAGAAAATAAACCGCTTCCTTTCATCCGTGTCCCAGCCCCTCTCCCGGGACCGCGGTCACACGAGAGCCGTGCCGCTGGCACTCTGCCGATTTTCATGGAATCATGGAATGGTTTGGGTGGGAAGGGACCTCAAAGTGCCCCCAGTCCCACCCCCTGCCATGGGCAGGGACACCTTCCATAGCCCAGGGTGCTCCAAGCCTCATCCAGCCT
>NW_010258908.1:11126-12776 GCF_000690775.1 Eurypyga helias
TTAAACCAGTTCCCCCTTGTAACTCCCTGCCCTTGGAAAAAGTCCCCCCCCCCCCAGTTGTACCCCCCCCAGGCACTGGAAAGCTCCCACAGTTTTCCCCTGGGATGCATGCCGGTCTCCGTGCAGCCGGTGAGCGGTGCGGGATGCTCTCCTTTGGAGGATGGCAGCGCCGGGCTCTGCTCTGACAACCTCATCCCACTGACACTGCATCCACACGCTGCGATGCCGACCGAGCCCACAGTTCCCAAAGTGGCTCCAAGATTTGGGCAAGTTTTCAGAGCCTGACCCACAGTTTTCCCCTGGGATGCATGCCGGTCTCCGTGCAGCCGGTGAGCGGTGCGGGATGCTCTCCTTTGGAGGATGGCAGCGCCGGGCTCTGCTCTGACAACCTCATCCCACTGACACTGCATCCACACGCTGCGATGCCGACCGAGCCCACAGTTCCCAAAGTGGCTCCAAGATTTGGGCAAGTTTTCAGAGCCTGACCCGGCACCTTCCATGACACAGACATCCCTGGGAGTGTCCAAGGCCAGGCTGGATGAGGCTTGGAGCAACCTGGGCTATGGAAGGTGTCCCTGCCCGTGGCAGGGGGTGGCACTGGGGGGGCTTTGAGGGCCCTTCCCACCCAAACCATTCCATGGTAACGCAGCTCTGGGCACCCCGACAGCGCCAGCCCTGCCCGGAACGACGCCGTGCTCACCAGTGACACCCTGCATGTCACCCCGGGGTGCCCGCAGCACACCAAGGGTGCTGGCACAGAGGGAACCCATCCAGCAGCTCCGGATGGGACAGCACAGGGACAGCCCCGGGAAACACAGAGCTGTCCTCCCGAGCACGCCCGGAGCTGCTCTTGGATCCTGTTCCAAGAGCTGGCCTGCGTTGCCTCCTCTCACCCAAACACTCCCAGATTTTCACCCAGCGCTGTATCCCTGGATGTCAATCCGTACCATCTGTGCAAGCAGATATCCTACACCTCTTAAATCCGTGTTTCCCATGATTTATCTCGGATAAGCCGTCCGCGGGGAGGGCTGTGGGACTCTTGGAGTTCTGCAAAGGTCACGCACTCTCTCCTAATGTTACGCGTCAAGTTTTGGAGATGTTTTCCGCGGCTGCCTTTGCCAGGAAGCGCCTCTGCCCTCCCCCGGGGCAGGATCCCAGCCACCTCGCAGCCCTCTCGCTCCGCCGTCTCTCCCCGTCCTGTCCTAGAACTTCCCTGCGGCAGCGACAGAGCTGGAACGATGTCCCTACCCGCACGGACAAGCTCCCAGAGGACGGGGACCCCCAGCTGCCCTGCTCCCACCAACGGATGGCCCTTGTCCTGCGCAGACCGTTTCCCCCGGGATTTCGGCGGCACGACGCCGGAGCAAGGTAAAGAGGAAAGGGAACATCCCCCGGGGCTGGGTAACCTGCGAAGCCGGAGGACTCGGCTGCCATCAACTCTCCGCGGACTGTCCCCCGGTTCCGGGGACTCTCTGCCTGCCCCGGGGCTGGGGCATCCTCCCTGGAATCTGCCAGGGGATGCCCAAAGGGGGTCTCCAGCCCCGCAACCTGCTGGCACGAGCGAGGGAAGCCTTCTGCTCCTGCTTATCCCGAGCACGGATTTAGGGGGGTGAGAAGGGCACCCCTCTCCCGCCACCCTCCGAGACCCAT
>NW_010258909.1:0-4113 GCF_000690775.1 Eurypyga helias
CCAACCCAAAATGTTCTGTGATTCTGTAATGTATTAAAACAGTCACAAAAACAATTGTTAATGTAGGCTGTTCCAAGAGGCTTTTCTTCTTTGTTAATTTTTCCCTATAGTTCTTTCATATAAATATGTCATAGGAAAAAATCTGCTGTCAGTTTTGTCATGATATTTTGCGATGTATAAACACAATTGGCAACAACAGCTTCTGAAATTCAACATCTGTTGTCTTCTAGAGATATATCTATAAATAAAGGCATAAGATGTGGATGATTTTCCTAAGGCTTCACTAGAAAAATTGGCCTAGGAGTTTACGCATGTATGCACACACACACATTTCTTGTGTGTAAACAACTAGGATTTTGAAGATGTATGCAGGTACAAGAAAATCTAGCATTAAGTTTTGGTGATGACATTAAGTCCTTGTTTGCTCTTTTTGCTGTTGCTGAAACAAGAAAAGAATAGGATGTTGCCCAGTGGTAATGGAGTTACTGCTGCTTACCTTTCAAAAATGCATCCTGAAATGTTCAGTAGTCTAGAGCTACAGATACTAATTCCCTGTGTGATTACAACATACATAAATCCTAATGTATTTGCATGTTTGGGTTTTTTTTTTCTCTCTGTAGTGCAGGAGCGAGCAATGCTATTTTCCCTGAACCCCTGTCTATCAAAATATGCCAAAAATAAAAATGCAGTCTTGTGTTGCGGCTGAATTTCAGTTAAAAAAAAAAAAAAAGATAAGCAGACTTTGTGGTGTCTTTTACTCCTTCTGGGATGAGTTATGGATTTTTAATAACAAGTTGTTTAGCTTTTAACTGCAAATATCCAAGTATGAGATTCTGATATGGTCTTCCAAGAGGAGATCATTAAAGAAATAAGAATATCCATTAAATAAAGAATATCTGTTAAACAAACAAACAAACAAAAACCCCCAGAAATCACGAGAGTGTGTGCTAGTTATAGGTATAGCAGTAACCCTGTTTTTAAGGTTTTTTAAAGGATGAATTTTCAAGTTTGAACAGTTGAGTTTAAAAGAATATTTTCATTCTTTGTGGTGTTCATGTTTTAACCATATAATCTCATTGATTATTATAATTCTCAGAGCAACCTTGATGCTATTATTAGGACTTAGAATAGTATCTTGATCTTAAGCATATTCTTTAGAGACTTTTCTTCTTTTTCCATCCATTAAACTAGAATTATTTCACTGGACTGATATATTTTTAGGCTTCTGGATTTAGTTCAAGTTTACAGCATAATCATGACATAACCACTTTATCTCAGTGTTGTGTTCTTCAAATTACTCTGATTAGAAAAGGCCTTTCTAAAGCAAGACTCATTTAAAAATAGTTTTTCAGCTTTTACCTCAAAAATATTTTTCAGAAATTAAACACAGTTACTATAGCTCTATCTGTGTTACACTATTGTACATCAGCTGGTGCATGTGAATCCATGGGATTTACCTTACTAAGACTATAATCCCTTGACTTGATTTGATAGTTAGATTGTATTTGTGGCAGAGGCTTTAGGCAGAAGAATCAAATACATACTTGGAATTATTTCTGACGTGGGTGGTTTCAACAGGGATTTCAGCAGCATATTTCTTAGAACAAAATTATTTCATATGTCCCAAGGACCAGTGAAAGTGAAATTAAAAGCATGAAATGCATTGGACATGATTTCTTCTGCCTTTTAGTAGTCACTTCTTCTGATGCTGTATGAGTGAAACAGACTCAAACCCTGGCACAGTGAATGCTTAAATATGCCTCTTTCTTAAACTGAGGTAGCCCAAAGATCAAGGCTAGACTTGACACCTCCAGCTTTCAAGCTTCAGACTGCTTGTATGACCAGCTCCATTATAAATTTGAATATGCACATTTGATAATTACTAAAAAAAAAGAGGACTTCTGTTATTGATCAGGTATTGGCAGTTTAAATTTTTTATCAATAGTAAGCTACTCAGTCTCTGATCCATTTCTGTGAAAATGTGTGAAGCCCAATTAGTTGATTGAGAATGTATGACCAATAAAGATGGTTATCTTTAAATAGTCACCCAAACTTTTTAAAGTATGTCAAGGAAAACTTTTAATAATTAGTTTTTTGTACTGCATATATTGAAGAGGCTTTTTCATTTTTAATATGTAGAGGAAAACTCTGCAATAAGCCAAGGGTTTGTATTTATTCTTTATCTAGATCAGAAAGTAACACTGATGTTTGTCAAGCCTAAGCTTTTGGGATTTGAGCCAGTCTGAATCATGAAACTGGCCTCCAACTCTTGAGCGTATTTATCAGAAGAAAGAAAAAAATCACAAGGCACAGAACTACAGTTGACTGTTGTTTTTTGGTTTTTTCTTTCCCCATCTGTTTGTGAACCATGAATGTTCCCCTTCCACCTCCCTGGGACTCTGTGGGGTTTGCTGTGTCTTCCTCAGTGGCTGGAGTGCAATTTTCTCCTAGGTTAGGGGCTAACGCATCTTCAGTAGATGACTCCAGATTATTTCAGTGAAACTGGCACATAAGATTTTTTTTTCTGAACAGAAAGTTTTTGCTAAGACACCAGAGACTTGTTGAAGTCACTCAATTCAAACAACCTATCCCTAAATCTTGTGAGCAGAACTATATAGATAAAACCTTAAGAACAGATGTATCATAAAAACTTTTGATGAATTAATTATTGTGGTCAGGAATTGTGTACTGCTGTATTTATTAATGCAAAAAAAGAAAATGCAGAGAATACAGTTACTGTAAGTAGACTGATAGGTTTTGACATCTTAACTAGAAAAGCAGATCTGTATCATGTAGTGCCTCTAATATATACAGTGCAGGATTTAACATAATACAGATATTCCTCTTGAGTGAAGTGGGTTTTAAAGAGGAAATAATTTATATTGCTGATAGTCAGGTGTGTTCAGTAGAACAAGGAAAAAGCAGGGCAGTATTTTGCTAGAGGGACTTCTTAGTGGCTTTTGAGGAGAGGGTCTGTTCTCTGTCTCACGCTGACATGTGATGGGAACTTTGGATCTGGTGCTGGGTGTGCGAAATTCCAAAAGTGGAAACACTGACATATCCTACCTGCAGTCATTGATTGCCTGTGGTATTTTGCTTTATGAATGAGATAGATAATGACACCTAGCACTGAAAAATGCTTTAGACTTTCACATAAGAGGAGCTACCTTTGTACAAGCTATTGTCATAATTTAATCTGGTTTTGTTCTGCACGTGCTGAGATTTATGTCTATTCTGCATGTTTTTTCTTTTAACCTTTGGTGATAGTGGAAGCTATAAAAATACTAGTTTTTATTATAGTGCACGTAAGAAAAACATCTGAAGGTGAAACTGGATTTTGTGTAGCATAATCTGAAGACAAGTACATGAACAGGGTGATTAAATTATATGGAAATAAGTAATTCACTGAAACTAGCAATGCTGGCAGGCTAACGCTGTGTCTGACCACCTGTGGTACAAGTTCTGCATCATCATTACATGAAGAAAATATTTGTGGAAGCAGTATACATTAATCTCAACAGATACTGGAGAAAAACATTACTTGAAAGTAGCACTCACAGAAGCAGCTGCCCACTAAGGTGATTAATGATTAGAAACATCGCTGATATTTCTAATGTAGAAAGGTTGCTTCCTTCAGGAGAGAAACTGATATTCACCATGGAGGGTTTCAGGTTATTTCACTGTGGGATCTGGATTTGGGCAGTTCCATCCAGAGTCCCAGTTACAATGTCGTCAAGGTTGGCATCTGGCTAGAGGAGAGCTTTCACCTCTCTGTTCTTCTGGAATCCCAGTGAAGATGAAGCTAGAAGAAATCATGCCTACCTTTCCACTGTTTTAAATGTAATGTGTGTAGTTAGCCGCTGAACTGCTCAATGCCAAGGAAGACACATTAGGGGAAATACTGCTACAGTGTGGCCCCTTTTAAAGATTTTGCAAGCATTTGCTTCTGACTACCAAGCTAGATGAAATTTTATTTGATCAGATATGACTACTTTGTTAATCTTTCAGTCCACATACATTTATAGCCTACATGTCTAGGAGTGCCTCCAAGTCCAAGTCATGGACAGGAATGATATGCTAGGGACTGTATAATCAGAGTTAAAAACTCTTCCT
>NW_010258909.1:4129-16918 GCF_000690775.1 Eurypyga helias
GTATATATATAAGGAATAATAGAGCAGATGTAGCAGTGCTAAAAGGTTAACTGGAAACTGTTTTGTAGGATGCTTTCTGAGATGTGCCTTAGAGGTGTGATAAAACCGTTGTTCCTTGCAGATCAACATCTGACCTGAAGCCTTGGTTCCCATTTTTAGTCTGTGGGTCAGCACCTTTTCTCTTAGCTGCCTGCCAGGGTTAAACCATAAAATTACATACTTCATACTCTGTGTGTGGGTCCAGTTTCACACTTACATATGGACAGACGGAGCAGGGGATGTTTGGCCCAGCAAGGTTCTGGCTCTCACCCATTTTTTTGCAGTAGGTGCGATAGCACAGAGTTCCTGCTAGACTAGCACCACTGTTACCTGTTGCAGAACTAGACAGGAATGGAGGTTTTAGGTTACCTTTTGCAGCATCCACAGCAGCAGACACATGGGTTATCTGTAAATTACAAGAAGGTGCAGAACCAGGTAAGGTTGTATACTGTGCACTTTAAAATACACATAAACAAGCAGGCTATGCATATGGAATAGTTGCAGTTGTCATGGTGGCTCAGGGTTTTGTTTGGAGGTTTTAGGATTAGGTGGGCAGAAAGAGGAGGAAGTAAGGAGCAGCAGTAAAGATGATGTATTACAAGGAATTTGCACTGTGAAAAGTGCAGGAAATGCTGATGGCACCATCAAAGTTCACTGATGCCTGCTTAGCTTCTGTAATGGCTTCATGAGATCTTACAATGCTTTAAATAGTGGGGCTTTTAGCTATTGCTGTACTGACTGGAAAGGAGCTGACACATTAGTTTTCAATAGATTTGCTGATATCTATGTATAAGTTTAGGCTTATATAGTCTTCTGGTGTATAAGTGACTAGATCAAAAAATGGTGGCTACTGTCTATAATTTTAATGAAAAAATCGTGTATCTAAATCCACATAAGCTTATCAAGTTCATAGTAACATTTATTAAATAACTTTTAATTTTGAGAATAATTAATCTGTGCCTGAGGGACATTGTAATGATGTGGATGGTAACCATCTACCACTTACAACTCAGTTCAGGATGGAAAAGCTAAGAGCTGGCAGTGTGCCAAACACCATTCAACAGGTTCACACTTTGCTGTGTCTTCTGGTGATAGACCGAGAGAAGATCTTATGCCACACTGCTCCTGATCCCTCCACACTAGGCAGTGATGACTTGCACAAAAGGGCAGTTCTTCATCTCTGTTGAGGTGCAAGGCTCCAACATTGCCCAGAACATTGTCACCACTTTTTGAAGTGGCAGTATAAGCAATTCCTTTGTCCTGAACTGCTCCATATTCCTTCCATGTCTGTGCAGAAGCATTTGCTTGGAAATAGCACGGTAGATCGCGAAAGAGGAACAGAGGCAGAAGCTTCCATTTCTTAACACTAGAAATCCCAGCAGCTTTGTCCTGCTCTAGCTTCAGCTGCCTCAGGAAGTTCCAAAGAATCTGTATATTATTATCCAGCATAACTGGCTATGATTTAAGGCTTAAATCTGTTGTGATAATGTCAAAGCTACTGAATCTGGAGATTTCATGAGGTCTGCTGTTACTCAAAGCAACTCCTGAGGGAAAACCTTGAGGTAAACCCAGACATCCAAATAGAAGGATGCTAAGCCAGTATTCAGAGGACAGTGAGTATTCCACTCCATTCCATTTCCACAAGAAAATGTTATAAATATGATCTTCAAAATCAGTCTGCAGATTTAAGTCTTGAACAGTGAGTATTTCTTGAAGACTTGTGGATTCTTTTTTGTTTCTGTAAAACCCAAGAAATTATAAATGTTGTGTGAAGAAAGAAGGAAACACATCCAGGCTTTCCAAGTTGTTTGGTATTTAAAAACAAGGTCACAATGAAGTTAATAAATTTACAGTTTTATTAAAAAAAAAATCAAAAATTTATCATGCTGGTTTAGTTATCTATTAGAAGTCATGTACCTGGAGATGTACAATGAATCTCGCAGTTGGAGTTAAATTCAGATGTGCGTGTCGGTTCAGCTAGGTTCTTTTCTTACAAAACTGGATTCATAGCTCTGAGACATCAACATTAAGTACCGATAATGTGGGTATGAGTGAACATGGTGCTTATTCACCACAACAAGCTCATTACTGCTTAAAAACTGACGAATTTCTGAGGACCATAGGAGTGTTCTGAAGCAATCTGTGGAGGTTCTCCTTTTTCCTTTCTTACGGTTTTTATTCCTTTTGCAGGTAACTTAAAACTGTCCTTGTAGGCTTCTTTCTGTTTTCCTTCTAGCTTACTGAAACTTCTTTTCCTTAATGTTACTTTGATAAAGACTCCACTGCTTTAATATATAATTTTCATTGTGACTTTCATTGCTGCAATTAAGTGGCTAATTGAGCAGTTTATAATGTGTATGCCTAATTGCTTCTGCAAGAGGTTAACTGTGAAAGGCATGGAAAATTAACACACAAAATGTTGCCTAGGTTACCTTATACTGAGTAAAGCTTCAGAGACTTTGTTTACTTTGCTGTTTATGGGCAATGAAACTCCTGAAAATATTTTAATATGAAACTTTGATACTGAATCATAGATGTCAACTACAGTGCAGTATGCTGTAGTTTAAAACACTTCCATGAAACATAAGCATAGAAAATGCGTCTGGGGATTGGGATCCAACATGCAGTAAAAGATGTAAGACTGCAGCTAAACTTTTCTTTTCCTGCTTATCTTTCCAAAAATATAAGGCAGCAATTTGGATTTTTTGGATTATCTTTCTTTAATAAAAATAGAGCAAAACTAAATCTAGCCTCTACAAGTGCCTCCAATGGGTTTTTCACAGCATAAATAGAAGTTTAATCTGCCTTTGCTATTTATAATAATACATGGGCTTTAGAACAGCTTTTATGCCAAAAAAATAGTAAAGTACTAGTCCTATGGAAGGGTGTTTCCCGTTGTTCTTTGGACTCTGCACTGAGTGAAATGCAAAGCAGTGCAATGTAGGATTGAGTTTAACAGAAAAATGTTAACTTCTCAAGTGTATCTTCAGTTGGTGTCGTGCTTTTTTTTTTGGGGGGGGGGGGCTTAACTTAATTTTATTACTAAAATTATGTAACCATTATTTTATCATACAGACTATTTATGACAGAGCTAAAGCAGAATGAGAACAGAAAGAAGCAACAGTGTGAATGTAGGAAGAAACTTTCTTGTTTGTTTTTAAAACCATTTCGTTATAAGTAAAAGTTGCTAGCTGAAAAAAAATGAGTTCTCTCTACAAAATGGGGGGGGGGGATATGCTGCAGTTGGCAAATCTTTATTTTCAGGAAGCTGGGGTTGTAAATGTGTTTTCTGTATACCTTCCCCCTTTGTTGTCACCCCGGTGGTAAAAGAACAAATAGCTTATTTGAACAGTCTCTGTTGATGAGTAGAGCCTTTACAATACTGCTCTTACGAACGAACATTTCTTGTGTTTACCACCTTCTTCTCCATGTTTAAACTACTATCCTCCCCTATTTCTTTACCACTTCTGAAATTAACCTCTTTCCCATTTCTAACTCATTTTCCTTCTGTATCTGTTTGATTCAAGCCCTGTACATTTTTGGTCTGGTTCTGGTTTTTTACTGTTAACTTTCTTCCATACTGGATGGAGACCTGATGTTAATGACACAGAAAAATATTCTTTATCTTTCTAAAAGTGAATGCTGACCCAAGGAGGTGTGTGTATTAGTTATGATGGGCAGGCTTGTAACCTACTGATGTTGCAAAATTTCAGCAGTCTAAATGGTTGTATTTGAAAGGCTATCTAGACATCTTTCCTTTTATTACACATAAATATTCTATGGATTTTCAGTTTACCTAAGGTGTTCGTACTGTATTCGAATTTTTGCCACCTCAATTAACTTTAATGTGTGTTTTTTCCACACAGGATTTAACAATTCTGAACGCATGTGCGACAAAGAATTCATAATACGCAGAGCAGCCACGAATCGCGTCCTAAATGTCTTGCGCCACTGGGTCTCCAAGCATTCTCAGGTATTCTCCTGTTGCACACTTTTCCTCCCCATCTGCATTATGTCTGCATTCTCCCTATGCAATATCTGTAGGCAGTGTTGCTGTAGAGTGTAGCAGAGGTCAAACGGCCTGAAAAGTCAGTGCTGTGAAGATGATAAGGAAAATTAGCTTTTAAAAACATACGTTTAAGTAAGTGAAGAATCCTTCATCTAGCCTTGCAAAGCTCTCCAGAAAATACCCAGTTATGACAATATTCCTGATAACATTGTGTATGAGTGTTTACTGGTTTAATTTGTGTTGAAATACATAATGAGGAGGTTGGATTTGTCTTTCAGATTGTCAGTGCTCATGCTACAGGCAGCTTGGTTCAGTTATTTTGACTGAATGTGTTAAAATACTTGCATTTGCAGACAGATATTTACTTGGTTGTTGTGAATTGTATATGGAAAAAGGCACCAGTGCTTCATGTTGGTCCTTTTACAACCATGACAGGACTGTGGGTCTGATACAGGATCATAAAACGGTGTTGGCAGAGGGAGGGGGAAAAAAATAGGAGCAGCTAGTAGAATGTCATAGATCGCCATGTCCTTTAAGCTGTCAGGTAAGGCAAATGTTGGAAGATTTTGACATACATGCAGAAAACTACCTGGAAAATTACTGAAAGAAACAAAGAGGGGAAGGAGAGAAACAGGGATGGAAAGAAGGGAGAAGGGAAGGAAAGAAAGGAAGAAGGAAGGAAAGGAGGAAGGAGAGAATCAGCATGAGAGCAATTTGGAAGCAAATGAAAGATTTTTGTATGCGTTAGGTAGATGGTACTTCATGGCAATTATGGACTGCCTTGTCAGTACATGCTAATAATCAAGAACACTTGGTCTGAAAAGAGTTCATTGCACAGCTAACTGCAGCAATGTCAAACTATCCTATGTCAAACTCAATTCCCTTTTCTCCTTGTAATAGGTTTAATTTTCACAGAGGTTGAGTTTACTGGAAAATGATGTTTTCAAGAAATGCGCAAGTGGGAAAATCGTTTCTGTTTCAAAAACTGAACAGCCCAGAAGAGATTAATGAAACCTGTCTTGGTATCATGGGAATGATTCAACATTTTTCATTATTGGAAACAACCGGTGTACACCAAAGTCTCTTTGACTACCGTTTAAATGAAAATCATTACATGGCAGAATCTTGATGTGTAACAGGGATGGCTGTCCATTCTGTGTTGTGGTAGTGGTACATACACTGTGTCCCTGCCACAATTCATATTAAGTAACTGCTATGAGTTGAGTTGAACCTCTATACTAATTAAAAGTTGTGAAAATGTTAGGAGTCATCAGATTTTGGTCTACATTAAGCAACTATGTACAACTAGTTAGACTAAAGTCCAGAGCTGACCCTGATTGAGTTGTAATGATTCTATATCATAAACACAAAGTAACTGTGAAGAGTGCAAACATACTCTGTCATTGTAGTAATTTACCAAAAATATACTTTCTCTCCTCAAAAAGACAAGGGTTCTTTGTTTATGTTCCAGAAGTACCCGTGATATGCAAAGATAAAATATTGTCCTTAATACTTTTGCACCTACTTTTGCATAATATTTGCAATTAGTGTTATTTTTAAAAATATTTAGAGGACAAAGGTAATGAGCAGAAATTCAACACTGCATTTGCAAAGTGGAAGCTGTTACCTGCACTCCCTGCCTTTTATTTTTTCATGAGAAGGGTGGCAGTTTTTAATTCTCTAGCTCTCTTAATCCAGTATTCCAATATGGCAAATATTTTAAAATACGAGGACTTTGGCACAGAAGCGAAATGAATGCTACAGCAACAGAGCATGTCATCAGCTTTTTGTGTGTTTACTCCTGAGACTCGGGAGAGGGAAGGACAGAAGACCTCAGCAAACCAGAAATGGCTGACTAGCTTCTGCCAAAAAAAATATGGGACAGGACTGCTTAAAGGAAGGCAAGTGAAGAATTGCTGTCTGGCCAAATAGTATGAAATGTTGGCAGTAAAGATGTATAGTCCTGGGAGAGCAGTAGCTCAGAGCCTCATTTTACAATAACACAAACTGCAAGCCAGAGAACCCTTAGCCACCAGTGTCTGGTGAAGAAATGCTTATTAGATTTCCAAAATGACTGAAGAATGTAAGTATTAAAATTCTGTGAGATCAACAGACCTGCCAAAACCTTTATTACATTTTAAGGTATTTGCATCATTCTCTGGCCACTTAATGCATTTGAGACATCCTTCACCTTCATCAGCAGCCAAGGGCAGGTTTTATTTTCTTTAAAAAAAAAAAAAAGGAAAAATAAGATAATAAGATAAATTGATACTTGCAAAGAAAAGCGTGTATTTCAGTATGCTTAGCTTATACTGTTTTCTCTACACTTGGCTTTGCATTTCCTTTTGCTGCAAAAACTCCCAATACCAAATAGACAGTTTCTGTTGTCTGTGGGAGAAGCTTCTCCCACTGTCTGGTAGACTGTTTTCCTTCTGATGTGCCTGAGATCCTTGTGGTCACTGCTAGGCTGTGCGCTGTAAAAGATGACCTGCTGTGCAGACTTTTTTCTGCCAAAATACCATTTTCTCATTCCTCTATATAAAGAGAAGAGAAGGTATTAGATAGCTAGACTGTGGGGTTTTCTTTGGTTCTCTTTAGCATGTGAGACGCTACTACAGACATACTTAGTGTTGCAGCATGTGAGTAACTCTGCACCAGTAATGTGTGGTTCTCTCTGATCCGCCAGTAGCAGTAATTCTCTACAAGTTATTTGTCTGCCTAAATTGTAGTACTGATTTATGGTGTTCAGTGCCCAGGGCACAGTCACCCGAGAGTGTGCAGACTATATTCTGACATGTGTGCAATGTGAAGAGACTAACGTACAACCATGTGCTTAAAAGTGCTCTTAGATATATCATCCCACTTAGTTATTCCCGGCCCTCCATCCCTCCCACTGGATCCCTTTGGCTTACTTTAGTGTGCTGCTCTCAAGTGTATAGTAACATGGGTCAGGGTTAGTGCATGAACCGAGGGATAGAGCAATTATCCAAACAAATGGTTCAAAGCCTTGTGTTTCCTCACTTTTCTTCAGCAAATCCTTGGCCAGGGTTTGGAAGGTCTTTCCTCTGCTGGGCAATGGAATGAATTGGCTTCCTGCAGTATTTTGCAACTGTGTCAGAATCACCATTGTGGATGTTTCAGGGTGTTTTTTGTTGAAGTATGTGGTTTTTAAAATTTTTCTGAGCATGGACAGTATTTAATACATAAACTTGTCTGGCCAGAAAGCAGAATCATTATAATTAACAATTCAGCCTATTCAATGAGGATGTGCTTTCATACAGCAGTTTTGTTATCTTGAAAACATACTAAACAATGCCTAGAAAAAAGATTAATTATTTTTAACATACACTGTAGGAGCCTCACTTAAATTCCAAATAAATATATAGCGATGTCAGATCTGCAGCCCTTTCAGAAGGGCAGAAGGAACTAATTAATGGCTCTGGAAGCTCCCAAGGCACAGATAAAAATTCGGAAAAAAGCCATCCTCACAAAACTTGACACATACTTTTTATCACACTGAGCAAGAGGAATCAAACCTGTATTGCTCATCAGCCAAAACCAGCACAGTGTGAAACATGGCTCGTTGAGGTTTTCCAGGTTTTTTATTTATATTTTTGTTCTTTTCATTCCCTATCCCATCTCTGGTTTTGTTACCCTACTCTTCTCTGACTTTTTCATTCAGCCACCTACAACCCAACAAAGCTTTCATTTTGCCCAAAATAACAGCAGAATGTTCATGTTTACATTTCATTTTTAAAATGTAATTGAGAGGAACAGTGTAGGATTCTCTGATTGTAAACAATGAAAACACAAATGACGAGGCAGACAGTCATTGTGAAGACAAGAGCGTTGATGGGAAAGGAAAGGGCTCACGAGGATAAAACTCCCACTGACTCCTGTAGAGATGGAAAAATAGTAAGGGAAAAGGACACCAAGAGGAGAAAGTCTGTGTGATTTTCATTATTCTAGTGAGGTCTTGCAGCCTCATTTTCTTTGCTTAACAATACTTTCATGTCTTTTATCTAAACACTTCATGTTAGAAAATCAAGATTTTTCTGCTTCTGTGGCAAGGAGATTGAAATGGAGCTTGTCCAAGGAGAAAACTCTTGCATCTGCTGATGAAGAAAGGGTGGTTGGCTTCTTCAGACTTCCCAGTTTTAAATGAGAGTTGAATGCTTGTTCCTTCTGGCTTCTTTGAAGACTCAGCTGGAATGAATTGGCAAATCTTAACTTTCTTATGGACTAGAGGGCTGCCAGACAGTGTCAGTGAGTTATGAAGTTACCACAAGATCTGGGGAGAAGATCAAGGCTTAAATTTTGAGACCGTAGGTCATGATCTCGTGCCCAGTGCTTGTGTTGCTCCAGCTGTGAAATAACCTACTGCAAGTCATTTTATTGCTCGTACCGATGAAGCTGTGTTGGATTTTCAACAGAAGGTTTTGCAGATATAGTTATTGATAGCACTTAGGGATTATGGAGAACACCTGTATATAGAAAAATTGTCCATGACAAGATGATTTCAGTTAGTTAAAAATGACATTTTTAATGCACATAAAAGTGCATTGTAATGCACATGAATTAGCTAGTTTCATTTTGTATACTGGAATAAAAAATAAGATGAAAATTCCTTTACATGACCCCAACTTGGCATGTGTTTAAAGGCATAAAGTAATGCATATGATGCCTGGCAAAGTTTACTGTAGAAATGTGAACAAATTACACTTAAGCCACACTTATTGTACAATAGCAAGATGTGCTGTATTTTAACTGCATTTCATGCAATCCTGTAGGATCTGTGGCCTCTGCCTGGAAACAGCAAAGAAATTTCTGGGCTTCTTTCTGAAATAAACAGATGTCCACGATACAAGTTGTGAAAAAAAGAAACAGAGAGGTTGACCCAGAGAGAGGCGGAGAGGGAGAACCCTGAGTGAGCCTTCCAGCATGCTGTTGGCCACTTAGGGAAGAAATCCAGTTTGCATAAACTTACACCCTTTGAAGAATACAGCTATGCATTGGACAGTGATGCACTTAATTGCTGCTATGCTCTGTCCAAACATCGCAGAAGCATAAGGGTTTGCTATAGCATGACGTTGCAGAAGCATAAGGATTTGCTATAGCATGACCCTTCAGGGAACATGAATCACCCCAGGATGGTAGCCAAGCTTGCAGCCAGTCAAACTAATTAGCAGTACTCTGCACTCACTTCTGCTGGAGCCTGACAGGTCCTACTTCACTGAGGCCTTTCTGCAAAGCTCTTGGACATACTACATCCCAGAACTCAGAGGCAGGGATGTCACATTTCTTATCTGTCCTGAACGCTTTAATCTGACAATACGAAATGGCTGGATTCTTCTTTCAAGGTTTCTTTGTACTACAGGGCTACACAGTGCTTGGGTAAGGAGAGGCTTGTATTGTACGTGCTGAGAATTACTCAGTCATGCTATTAACATAGCTTGTACTTGTAACCTGATTATATTCCATTAGGAGTGACTGCTAATGTTGATACTGTAGAATTAGGACTGACACTCTTCCCTGAATGATGACTGTCTCTTTGCACTTGAAACTAAATGGAAGACACAGATGTTGTCCTTTGTCTGCTTCTTGAAATAAGTCAAACTTACTTAAAGTTCAGGGATTTATTTTCCTGATAGCCAATTATAATGCCTTTTATGTCTGCCTTCCATGTGTGTAAATGTTTTGTTGCAGGTGAATTTATAAACATTTCCCTCAGCACGATAGTGTGTGGTTAAGTTGAAGTGTGCTTTAATGCTGGAAAACTAAAAATTGTTGAAGAGGACTGCAACACTGGAGTAACTTCAGTTAAATCTGATAGATTTTGATCTGCTCTGTACAAGATTAAAAGTCACTCCACTGATGCCATAGAAATAATTATCTGTTAACACTTTGGCATGAAAGCATTTATATTAAAATTGTAGGGCAAAACTCATCTATTTAAAAATATTCCAGATTCCTTGTAAACAGTCTTTCAGCAGCTCCCTCTCCCCTCCTGGATGTCTCCAGTATTGGGGTCACAGCAGGATTTTATCATTAGCCCGTTGCTTTGAGCAATCAGTTATAGCCAGTAGCAGTGCTAGTCTTTCTCCGTGTCTGTGCCCATCTGCTATTTTCAGTTTGCTGCTGTAACTGGGAGCAACGGACAATGAGTCTGCACACAGTACCCCTACTCATAGAGACATCCCAACCTTGACTCTAGCTTTACATGCAGACTTCCCTCGCTTTCACTTATGGCATTTTTAATCCTTCAAGAGATTTTTCTTCTTCCTTCTTCACTAATTTAACACTTCCTCTCAGAGCATTTTGTCTTTCAAATGCCTCTCAAAACTTTCCCACCTCCAGCTTTTATGTGAAAGTCCCACCAATTTCTCTCTTTACCTGTAATTTCTTCTTACTTGGTACCTCTCTGCTTACTTCACCTTCCATTTAGAAATGCAACCACTTCTTGTTCTTTCCCCATGTTTCTCTTTTCTCCGTTTCCTTCTAATGCATCCCTCTTCGGTTTCTCTTATTTGTGGTTTATGGATTGAAAAATTAGCACTGTGTAGTTATCATCAAGATGAAGAACAGTGGCTAAGGAAAGATTTCAGTGCATCAAGTCTTCTTGCTTGTAGTGATATCAGCTACATGTGGTAGCATCTGTGGAAGGACTGTGGGCTGTGCATGCCAAGGCTGGGAATCTGAATTGGAAAGCATTAGCTCCCTTCCTTCCCTGCTCGAAAAAAGGCTTGCAGCCTGCAAGGCACACTCGGTCAGCTGGCTAGAGCCAACCCCCTGTCTGTGACGAGCCCTGCCAGCTCCGGGTGGGTGGCACGTTCCACCAGTGCTGGCCAGAGCATCTGGTGAAGTTTCCATTCTTGAGTTTTCTCAGAGCATAATACTACGGAACAGAAAATTAGAATTACAAAGAGAGAGCAGCTAATAAAAATGAGTCCAAATGCATTCAGTGAAGACTGTCATGAGGGAGTAGTGCTACATTTATCCTGGCAACTCGTACTCCCCCACTTCACATGGCGATCACAGGGTGTGAAGCCAGCATACCATTTCGCTTTTTTGCCTTGTAAGCAGGTGTCTGAGGAGTTGAAAATTTGGCTCTAGTTTCAGAGATGAACTTCAGTGTGATTATTTTTACATGAAGGGTTTATTTTTATGTGTAGGGTTATGTTGAAGTTGGATGATGCAACTCTGTGAAAGGGTTCCCTCTAGAATTTCTTTGTGGTTTCTCCATGCTCAATCCTTCCCCTCTGCCCTCCTGCCCCTTCCTTCCCTCCCTCTGATGTTTTCTGTAGTCCTTATCAGTGACATACTCAAATACAAATCGGGCTCTCAGGTTTTAGCTCCCTTTTATTTACCTGGTTATTCAATGTTTCCTTTCAGGAATATTTAAAGAAAGAGGGGAGGAAAAACTTTTGGGGTTTTGGACACTGAGCCCGTATCAAAACTTGAAAATTATATTCTCTGTATAAACCATCAATAGTAAGTCTACTTTTTTCTAGTTGTACCTCACCAGCATGGTAAAGTTTTATTTGTCTTGCTTTCTCCTGCTTCTGCTGCAGTCTCTTTTTGTCTGGCCAATGATTTCAAATCCATCATCCCCTCATTTTTAGTTGTTTTTTTTTTTACTCTCCTGGAATCAGTTGCTTCTGAAGCACTTCTCATACTGCAGCTCAGCATTTCTAGCTCTTCCTGGCAAGAGAATATGCTTGCACTTTATAAAGACAACATTGCTGTCTAATCCCGTGCATGGTAGAGATCAACAGGCTCATTACGAGTCTACCTAAAATACAATCATGCTGACTTTGGTGCTCCGTAGTTACAAAGGAGGCTTTTGCTTTCATAGTGCTGGTGGGTGACAGCAAAATTAATACACTTCCCACCACTGGTGCAGTCTTCTACTGCTGGAACATCCTTAAGTGGTGCTGAACATGGTGCAGGGTATTTTTGATTGGTTGGTAACTTCATACATCCTATTCTTATCTGAGGTGACTCTAGGGCACACCTCCTACTTAACTCATCAACTGTCATTTTTTCTATATCTGCAATTTCATAAGTGGCTTTGCAGTACAGATATTAAATAAATAGGGAAAAAAAAATCTGTTTCCATTACTACCAGTAATGGGACTTAAAAATAAAAGTTTAAATTTTGTTTGGAAATCTTGGTTCTCTGCTTAAGTCAAATACAAATCTGAATAAGACACACAAATCTTTTGGCTACTATGGGCTTAAAAATATATTAGAGGCATGTGCACTCTCATAAAGGATTAGGCCAATGTCAGATTGAAATCTACCTGCTGGAACATCGAGTGGTTCTTGTCTGACTCTATTCCTTCTGTGAGATGTAAATTTCAACTAGAAGTCTCTTTGAATATTGTGGTAGTCTAAATCATGCAGCCATTTAAAGGTAACCCAGTATAGTGGGCTTACTCCATCTCGCCAGCCTTCACTGCTTAGGATGGTGGCAGGGTCTTGTTGCACATACTTCCAATGGCTGGAAGAAATAGTAAAACATATAAACAGGTAAGACAACAGATAAAAATTTCCCACAAGTAGTCTGAAATTATATGAAGAGATACATACAATATATCTAGAACTATATATAGCTACATATAGGTCTGTATGTGCCTACACTATAGATATAATACACGGATCCAATATATAATTATATATTGCATAACATATATTACCATAATACAGATAGTTATAAGTTTGCTGACAACACCAAGCTG
>NW_010258910.1:0-533 GCF_000690775.1 Eurypyga helias
GTGAAATTAAGCCCTTCCCACCGGGACTGCCTCCCCCCTTCATAGATGACAGGTAAAGCCTTTAGGGCCTGCAGAACTTGTAAATCCCCTTCCTTCGCCGCTTCTCAGTGAATTGCCGCCCACTGGTTATGAGGGTCTGGAGGATATAAATCAGGCTCCATTCCTGGGTCAGCAGGTCCCAGGTTTAAGGAATCATCATCATCGTCATCGCAGCCCCCTACAGCACCAACAAGAGGTGGAGCAGACAGTCCGACTGCGGGTTGCTCAGATGAGCTTGAGCCAGCAGTACTACTCACAAGTTTCTTGAGAGTTTCAATCAAAGTGCGCCAATGTCCTAAAAGACTGGCTGTGGTCTTATCATGATGAGTGGCAGCATCCCAAAGTTTTACGCCTACCACGTCCCATGTCTTGGGATTATAAACATTGATAGATTTAATTTCCAGACACTTGCGTGCTGCCCACATTAGTAATGACTTCAGATCATACGCGTCTATGAGGCAGTTATGTTTCTGCAGAATTTTCTGCATCGTTTA
>NW_010258910.1:650-1017 GCF_000690775.1 Eurypyga helias
CGGCTTCGCCCCTCGCTCGACCGCCCCCTGCCGTATTTGGCCCTTGAGACATCAAAGAAGTTCCAGCTTCATGTCCCTGTTTGGGCGCCATTTGTGGCATACTGAGGCAATGATTATTTGCCATGGCAACCCAGTCCGTTAGGCCTGCAAGGCTCTCAACATACCCAACAGGCATGTGCAGTCCAGGAGCTTCCTCCAGTGCATTGACAATAACTTCTTGACGCAGATGGTGGAGGAGCCGACAAGGTGAGGAGTAGTGGTGGACCTTGCACTGATAAACAAGGAGGGACTTGTCGAGGATGTGAAGGTAGGGGGCAACCTTGGATGTAGTGACCATGAGATGGTGGAGTTCAGGATCATATGCAGT
>NW_010258911.1:0-39760 GCF_000690775.1 Eurypyga helias
TGTCACCACACCACACAGCTTAGTGACAACGGCAAACTTCCTGAGGATGCACTCAATGCCATCATCCATGTCACTAACAATGGTGTTAAACAGTACCAGTCCCAACACCAACCCCTGAGGAACGCCACTCGTCAATGGTCTCCGCTCAGACATTGAGCCATTGACCACTACTCCCTGAGGGCGACCATCCAGCCAGTTCTTTATCCACAGAGCAGTCCATCTGTCAAATCCATGTCTCTGCAGTTTAGAGACAAGGATGTCATGCGGGACAGTATTGAAGGCTTTGCACAAGTCCAGGTAGATGACATCAGCTGCCCATCCTCTATCCACCAAGGTCATGACCAAATCATAGAAGGCCACCGTATTCATCAGGCATGATCTGCCCTTGGTGAAGCCATGTTGTCCCCCAAGTCCAGTGAGAGTATTCAGTCATGGGAACAGTGGTAGAAGCTGTTTGGGGTTCCCCTCATGCAGTGGTGTTAGAGTAAATGTTTCCTTCAGCTTCTGCTGAGCAGTTGAGCCCCACTGGAACCCATAGCAGTGAAAATTATCATACAAAACTGGCCAGAAGCTCAGTTGAAGAGCAGCTTCCCATAACAAAAACTGTATCATGGCACTAGGAGGGAAGGAAGGCTAACCAATGTCAGTGCTGTTGTCCTATAGGTAGTGCATGAACCAAGCTGGCTGCAACGCTACGAGTGCCCTACAGAACGAAATCCTTCTCTTTTTGCAATCTCTTATGCACCTCCATTGTCCAAACCAATTTTTCTTTTCCCTGTTTCTTCTGCTCTGTGAGCAAATGATGCAGTTTGAATTTGGGAAATACCCCCTGAAGAGGCAGTTTTTTTCAGTTAATACGGTAACAAGCAGTTTTGTGCAGACAGAAGCCATCACAAATAGTGACTTACTCTTCGTCCAGCAGCTCCTGCAGTCTCTGTTCTGACATGGTTCCCACTGCACCATGCAGGCAGGTTGCTAGCACTGATTACTTACTACCTGTCAACACCTCCCCAGCCAGGTGGTAATGACATCTGCAGAAAGCCCATTTAGCTTTAATTAAAAAAACCCAAAGGTTATTTTTACAAAGCTGCCTGCCTGGAGTGATGCAGCAACAACTGCCAAAAAGTCTAAGCTTACTCTAATATTTCAAACCTGCAATACTTAAACTTCAAGGCTCACATGAGCAGTAGTGATGTATTAATGAGTCTTTCTTGTCCATTTTTAACGCGTTCAGAGATCCGTTGCTATCTCAGTGGAGACGAGCTACAGAATTGCAAACCACTGATTTTCCTAAAGTGCTGCCTGGTGGGAATTACATGGGCTGTACAACGTCTTCCCTCAGGAAATTTCATAACTAGAAGCCAGACACAAAACAGAAACCAATCTTATGACAGAGGGAAAACCACAATTATGCTGCTGCTCACATTCACGGATCTGCTCACGCACCCAACAGCAGAGTGGTTGTTTATAGCACAGCTACTTCTTTATTCTATTACCATAAATATACTGGAGAGAAAAGACAAGGGAGCTTGCTCCCATGCATGCCTTTCCCAGCCCAGTAGGAAGCAGCTAATGATTTGTATCGACTGGACTGTACACGGTAAAGGTTGCAATCGCACTTCTTCAGCTCCTCGATTCAGAGGTTTATGGATCTCCATCACAAAGCACGTTAATAAAATCAGCAGAGGTTTATGTGTTACTGCTGTAGAGCATTGTATTGGCAGCATACAGCTGCCAGGGACAGGCCATCTGACACAGTAGAAGCATCAAAACAACAGTTTCTACAGAACAATTTCTGTATTGAGAGGAAAACATAGGAAAAGCTGGGAAATAAGGGATTGGTTTACAAAAAGGAAAGAAACACTCCCTGTCCAATAATTCTGTCCTTTACCTAAATCAGTTTTTAATTTAGTACTTCCAAAGGACTGACCTTGATCCTTGTCAGGACACGCTGTACGTCGGAATCCTTTCTTTCAATCTTCAAAAGTTTTCCTTCAATGCCTGCCACACAGCCTGCAGACAGCTCAGTTACAGAGCTCCCTGGTGCCCAGCACCATGAGAATGCATGGCCAAGATGGAGAGAAATACATCAGGGCACTTTCCCCAAATCTGTCTGCCGCAAAGAGGCAGAAAAACACCCTTCTGCTCCTGAACTGCCTAGTTCTTGGCGTAATCAGTGTATCGAACCTGTCCCCATGTTTCCCCTAGGCAAAGCCTGTAATACGTCCCTGGACAAGAAAATCGCCAGGACACAAGCAATTTGGCAGAAGGGATCATACCTAGCATGAGACTGTGAGCAGAAGACCTAACACAGAGCAGTGATGGGGTCAGCAAAGCGGGGAAGAAACACCATGCTGGGTCACAGAGCCGAACCCAACTGTAAGAGACCACACAGAGAATTAACAGGGAAGAAACAGTCTGTGAAACTGAGACATGTATTAATATGCTCAGCTTTTACCCCAGCTGAAACTCTCCTGAACTTGTCACGGAGACAGAGCAGTACAAGGCACAGAACCGTGGTCCAAGTAATTTTTATGGGTTTTCTCCACAACCCCTTTAGCAGAGAGGCTTTTTACATCACTGTCCACGTTCCCCAGCAGCCTGTCTCACCGGCTGGTGGGCAAAAAACCCCCCCCGCCTCTCTGCCCGCGGTGTGTGGGGGGAGCCTCTCTCCAAAGCAAACCTGCACAATTAAAATTTATTTTCAAAAAGCTTAGAAACAAAAGGGTTTGGCTTTGATTTCAAGGGATGAGGGCATCTGACTGGTTCAAATTTGTCACAGGCCCCCCTCATTGCCTAGAGTAATGAAAACTAGCCTCCAAATACTACAGAACTCATTATTAATTGGAGTTGCCTGTGGACTAGCATGGATTTTGGTACCAGAATTTTCCCTTGTCCCCAGTGGGTCAGGGCACAGGTTTAAATGAAGTGTTATCGTCCTGCTGCAAATTCTTTGAACTATTGCTGCATTTTTGGCCAGGAATGAGGGTGTATCTTTCCAGTTGAGTTATTAGCATAAAATAATTAGACTTTGGAGTATATTTTCCTCCCAGTGCACATACATAATTTGCATCAATATTAATAGGAACCTCACTATTCACACTCACTGAAAGGAGGCTGTACCCCAAGGGACTAGGAAAGACTAAAACCTAAATATGCTTTTGCTTATCACTGAAGATTTCTATACACTCCTGTAAACTGCTATCCTCATACACTTCTTGCTCTTCCTAGTTTATTTCCATTGAGAAAAATGTTTACCAAATCATGGAAGAGAATCATTTGCTCAGGCTTCACACAGCAGGAAGTCAGAAACGATGCATGCAAATTCTATGGAAATCGCTCCTTGTGTCAAAACTTTGAGACCCAATTCACGTTACGGTTTCCACAGAATAAAAATTCAACGCAAAAGCTTCCTTGATGAAATTACAGTTCTTTGGTATGAAAAAAATGATGAATCTCTGCTTGATACTAAGTGCCTGACGCGCACACATTTTGAGGGCTCTTCACAGCTCCACAAAGCCAGCACTAACCTGTATGACAGCAAGCACTGACGAGGTGGATTGAGACTACCAGTACTTCACAGAGAAACCAAAGGGAGATCTGGGGAAATAAACTCCTAAAGCAGAAGGACTGACTTTATGGCACTTTGAACAGATGCCTGACTGGGATATGAGGTCCAGCACGTCTTGGGCCACTGCCATCTGAAGAAGTGTAAAACATCCAGTGCTAAGTGACAGAATCACGGACTTGGCAAGCTGTTGGCAACACAATGACGTCAGAGATTATGTCCTTTGTTCCAGGCCTTTCCTCTAACAGCAAGGTGAGCTGTACTTATGAATGACTACCACAAAAGGAAAATTATGAAGTACGAAGCGCTGCCAAAGATACAGAGGAATTATGTAAGGGATGAGACTGTGAAAATCTTCCTTCACAATGTCATTTTATGAAACTGAGGGTAACAGCAGTGTTCTGCAAAATGGGAAAACCTGAACAAATAAAACCATGGGAGGTCCCTGAAAAGAACTGAAACCACTCTCTCTACAGAATAGGGCTCATCATCATGCCTCACATCCATTTCCGGAAGGGACAACCCAGTTTAAGTTATTCCATCCTGTTTCATCTTACCACATGCCACCCTGGACTGAATTGCAAATGAGATCATATTCTTTGCATGGTATTTTTTCAAAAGCAATCACATTCCCCATCCAAATGCCAACTATCTCTGCAACAAAAGAAGTGGGAATGGTATCAGTCAGGAAAGAGGAAGTAGGAATACCAAAACTCAGGAACACCACCAAAAAAACCATCAGGTGAAACCACCACAGTGGAAAAACAGTGCACATTTGGTGTTAGCTTCTTGGCTGACATTCAATTCTCCAGAAGTGCAAAGACCCAGGTTCCACCTCCTGTTGCCCAAGGGTACATACAGACTCGCTCCATTAATTTCAGTGAAATTACTTCAGATTTTCACTGTTGCAAATTAGAGAAATGTCTCTTTCTTGTGTTTAACACCATCCCTGTGATGAGTAAAGCTGTTAAAAGCCTCCCTGAGGTTGAACTCAAGTTCAAACTTGCTGGGCTGAACTTAAGACAAGAAATTATTATTCTTTGCTTCAGGGGAGAATGTCTGTTTCCAAAGAAGTAACCAAATCAGAATATGCAACCCACTGTCGAGGAAAAAATGCTGAGATATCAAGAGGGAGGAAGTCAGGATGCGCAGAGGAGGTGCACACTATGAAGCTGAAGCAGCATGCAGAGCCTCATGAATCGGTATGTTCTGGCTTTGCAAGCAGCAACAGCACATGGACATGCACCTTCTAGTGTAGGTGCACCAGCAGTGCACCTACATAAGTGGTGGCTCACAGGCATCTCCTCTCCAGCTTTTCCATCTTGGAGCTTGTAGAAGGGTCAGCATAAATGCCTGTGTCCAGTTCCACATAAATATCACCAAAAAAAATCCCCACTTGTGGCACGTGTTGTTCCTTCATGTGCTTCTCCTCTCTCCCGTTTCAGCCAGGTACCCTCTTCCTCCACAGGTGACGAAAACTGACTAGGGGAATTTTTCTTCACTTTATCGTAACTCACAAAGCAGGCAACATTTAGAGAGCAAGAAAGCACAAGCTCCTCATACCTTACATAAGCATGGAACTGAGTTCATGGTTTGGTCAGGAATGAAGGAAGCAGATGGTTATTTTGTCTGTTTTTCCTTGACATCTGTTATGAAAACAGAGTCCTAGAAGGCTACTGCGTTGTCCAGTAAAAACTTCTGAGGTCCTTATGGAAAGTATGTCTGAAGAGGGGGGAAAAAAAAAATCCTTTTCCATTATCAATTTTCACAACAGAAGTTAAAGGCATAACTGAGGAAAGTTCTCTCCTACTCCGCTCTCAATTTAATTTTTTTCTCAGAAAAAAAAGAAAAAGAGCACATAAATCTCAAGGAAGTCATTCATCATGTCTTTCATCAAAATCACTGGTTCCTCAAGTCAGGGCAGTAGATTGCTGCTGTTTCAATCAGACAAAATATATTAAAAGAGGCTTCAAAACACCTCACAAAGGGGACAAAAACTATTTATCATTTCATTCCACATCTCCACCTGAGGATAACGCACTCAAAGACGACAGAACCTTGGCCTGGAGACAGTGCTGTGGTCTGGGATCAGAGCTAAGAAGATGCCTTGTCCTGGTGTTCCACTGATACTCCTGGCAGTTGGGGCAGGAGAACTAATGGAGCTAAATGTCAGCTTCCTAACTGCAGAGAACCAAGACAGCTCTGATTTCCAAAAGCAAGTATTATAATAAAAACTGTGCAACACCTACACAACCCTAACCGCCCAGAAATCACTGATACACCTTTCTGGCAAACTGTACCATTCCCAGCCAATCAACACACATTCAGGGTCAGTAGCATAGTCTAAAGTAGCACAAAGACACACAGTTCCCTGACTTCCTGCTGCTTTCCATCTCAAAATGCAAAGGCAGGGGGTGTTGAATTTTACCTTCTGGAAAATGCTGCACAGATATATTTTAAATATGTAAACTGCAGCATGTTCAGTCAAATCTTGTGCATAGTTTATGCGGAAAATCAGTTGCTTATTGGACAAAGAATGAAACAGTAAATGAAAAAACTTTACTTGGGTTACAGTCTCCTGAGCACAAAGACCTCTCACTCAGATCTCTATTTGATTACCTATTAGCGAGGTAAATGTGTTTTCTCCATCTGCTGCTGCTGTTACCCAGGACAAGTAAGTGTTATCCTGGGAAAAGCTGGAATGAGCCATGGGGAAGCAAGGACAGGAGCAGAGGCAGGACCACTAGCACTGGAATATACCCAGGGATAAATGCCTCCATACAATTCTGTTATTACTTTATGCTTAGATAGCACAGTAATTTCCCCTGAGCCTACAGATCATGCATGTGGAAATACTAAATGACAACAGTAATTACAGTTTAAGGTTACTGTCCTTTGTCTAAGTCTTCTGGGCTTCAGAGGATATGCACTAATCTCTTGTTTTTTATTTTTTCCCCACTGTTCTCATCTCAGCTTTCTTATTGCCCAGGTGCTGAAAAGACCACAAATGGCTGTAATCCAAACCTTTTTTTTTTTTTTCTTCCAGAACAGTAGATTGGGCATCTGGAATCTACTCCTACTTTTGCTGTATGACCTTTTGGAAAATTTAAAGCCACCCTCTATTTATTTCTAGCATTTGTGAAATGGGTATAGCCCATATTTGAAACATGCTTTGAAACCTGTACTTAAAGATTATTTCATTATATACTGTAAAAGACCATAAATAATTTCAGATGGACAGACATATCTTTTCAGTGGGAGATTTGCAAGATTATCAATCATCTTTCTCACCGCCATCTATTTTGTAGGCAGATAGAAAGTATTTGGGAAGACTTATTTGATTTTCTGTCTTACACTGAATTATTCATTGTTTGCAAATCAGGTAGGTAATTCACCTTGCGCACACTCCTCAAGTGCAATGTTAATAAGAAAACCACGATGGGTGGATTTTTCTGACAAACACCATTCTCGGGTAAAGAGATGTCTATGGAAATACATCCTTTCTCTGCACAAAAATGTTCAGTATTCCACAGCGAACAGCAGCACACCAGCAGATGTCAGTTTGACTCACGCTTCTAAAAGCAGTGTCCTTTTTCATACCTTCCAATCTCAACCTGAAATTTACATTTCTTTCATACACACAAACCTTCCTCCAAACCTCACTGACACATGAAAGGGAAAACATTTCATAATTAAACTCCAAATTCCACTGAGACTGCATATGGCAACTCTAAAATTAAACAAATCCCCACATTTTCTCCCTATGGGAAGTTGATCACTGCAGAGAAAGCCTTCCTTATTAGAGATAACTAATCAAACCAAATAATTTATATGCCCTTTTCCAGATATTTGTCCAAATAGCTTCCTGGAAGAAAAAAAAAATTATTATTCATACCCCATCTTCTGTATGGCTCAAGTTAACAACTGTTTTTTTTTGGTTTGCAGTGAATTACAGCCTATTAGTAAATATGCTTCCTCCTTTGGAGGACTGCATCACTCATCTCCCATTACCTCCTCAGAACATATTTTTGCCCTGATATGGTATTTCAAGTATAAAAATGTAGCTTCTGTTTCCATTACTTTGTGATTGCACTATCAGAAATAAAATCATAGAATCACAGACGGGTTTGGGTTGGAAGGGACCTTAAAGACCATCCAGTTCCAACCCCCCTGCCATGGGCAGGGACACCTTCCACTCGACCAGGTTGCTCCAAGCCTCATCCAGCCTGGCCTTGAACACTTCCAGGGATGGAGCATCCACAGCTTCTCTGGGCAACCTGTGCCAGTGCCTCACCACCCTCTCTGGGAAGAACTTCTTCCTGATATCCAATCTAAACCTCCCCACGTTCCATGTAAACCCGGTCCCCCTTGTCCTGTCACTACAGGCCCTTGTAAAAAGCCCCCCCCAGCTCCCTTGTAGCCCCTTCAGGCACTGGAAGGGGCTATAAGGTCTCCCCGGAGCCTTCTCTTCTCCAGGCTGAACAAGCCCAACTCTCTCAGCCTGTCCCCATGGCAGAGGGGCTCCAGCCCTCGGAGCATCTTCGTGGCCTCCTCTGGACTCGCTCCAACCGGTCTATATCCTTCTGATGTTGGGGGCTCCACAGCTGGATGCAGCACTCCAGGTGGGGTCTCACCAGAGCAGAGCAGAGGGGCAGAATCCCCTCCCTCGAGGTGATTGAAAATGAGTTGAAGTATTTTTTTTTTTCCTCCCTTTAGGAATATAATCATTTTAGTTGATTGTCCAATGGAAAAATTTTCATAAGCTTTTCTTATGACATGCCCTACACAACTTGGGAAGGACCCTTGAGATCCGAGATGTGAATATGGTTAGATCTGGAAACAAGGAAAAAAAGTTTAACATGGAGGTTTCCCTTCCTCTTTGCAGAAAATAAATAGTCCAAACAGAAAACCTCTGCCTATAGCAATCAAGGGAATTATTTCAAGAAAAGCAGGTGTTCCAAAATAAATAAAATGGATTCCAATGAACATTTTACCAGCAGAACATCACGGTTGAGAAAAGCAAACACTGTTCAATTATGTCTGTATCTCCCAGCCTAAGAGAAGCGGCAATTTTGTCCAAACTCTGACAGATACTGCTTATTGCCTCATGGTATCAGATCCATAAAACGCATGAGGCAGGCTATTACAAGAAGAGTTCAGCTTGTTCTGAGTTGGAAAAAGCAGCAGTGACAATGGTACCTGTAACGTTTATACAAGGGATCTCACATTTTTAAGACACTGTGCAGACACCGATTAGAACACAGCTTTTCCAATGAGCAAGGATCTGGGATAGCCGCTGCCGGCCAGAGCAGTCACTCAGTCTCATGCTCCAAAACAAAACACTGGGCATCTCCTTGCCCCAGTGGCTTATTTTATTTTTCAGGTTCTTGATGAGTATACAACCAATGCATGTGGACTTCCTCCAAAGACAAGGAATAGGAGAGTGTGCGGAGCTGGCGAGGAAGAAGAGAACCAGCTGTTAATGCTGAGCACAGCACTGCAGTGTTATACAACCTAGAGCCCAGCAGTAACCAGCTTAGCGATATTACTGTGAGACCGGCACCAAAATAATAATTAAATCTGGCAATTCTGGTTCTTCTGTGAAGACTTCACGTTCGCAAGGCTCATTGATCCCTTAGTTTACTCCTCTGTATGAAAGAATAATGTTTGCGATCAATAAAAATAAAAAGAACAGAGATGGGCTATTTACATTTATGAAATATTAAATCTGTACACATAATAAGAGCATATTTCTTTTCAGCACTCAGACAGTAGATGGCTACCAGTATAAAACATAAAGCTTCACAGAAATATGGACATTCAACCATTCAGAGTCCATTTATGACAGTATGGAACTGATTCTATGCAACTAATTAGGAAATTTGTGCACCATGGAGATACTTGTGCAGCATGGAGATACTAAGATATTTCTTAGTCTTTCCTCAATGTTTTATTCTACTCAGTACGGAAGTTTACAAGGCCAAGCAGCATTATTCAACTTCACCAACCCATGACATGCGCATTAGCATTTTAATTACTGTTGGCTATTCTCAGCTGTTAAAGGCACCCATTTTGCTGAAAAGCCAGGTTTCAGTGCAGCATCAAGTAATTACTGCAGAAAACTATTCAGAAATAATTTAGTTTTAATCCTTTCATTCACTTCCATTGCATGTCCAAATACTGCAATCAACTTTCTCTGACCTTTGTAAACCTCTTTTTGTATTCAAGGAACACATCATACATACATGCAATGATTTCACACATGTATTTAAAACTCCTCGTTGGCTTCTGGGCTCTTGAGCTGGCGGCAAAATAAGTTAGTATTATACTTAAGATATTGCATACACCCTTTGAAAATCTGGAAACATAGAATGCTGGTGGCAACAGTGTTTTGAAACAGATTGCAATAAACCAAAACGCTGTTAACAAAGAACACACTCTTCAAATTTTAAACAGTAAAAGTATGTTAAATGATATGTAGTAGATGCAGAACATACCACATTTATTGTGTGATATAGTAACATATGCCATTATATCAATTCTTTCAGCTTGAGTCTCTTAGTTGAAGGGCAGGGGAGAGGGACGACAACGACAAACAGCTTAATGTCACAGCCCAGTGATGCAAGCCCTGGCACAGCATGGTCAGACAGCCCAGAAAACTACACCAAAAGTGTTTCAGTGTTCTGTTGTTATTACGTGTACAACCTCAGCTGCATCACCTTTTATTTACTGCCAATGTCATACACAGTAAATGGTTCTAGTCATCTAACTGTACACACAAGAAACCCAGACACTGTTTTAACAGCTCATTTTCTGAAGTAAAGAAAGAACAGAAATAAATTGTTATTAATCTGGTTTGTTTCATTCTAGGTCTACCATGTCACAGTTTAAGACACATGGGCATCATATACTTTCAGGTACAACATTTTAACTATATTCTTCCCAAAGTGTATGTCAACCAATATATTTCCAGTCATTCAAAAGGGTTTAAGTCAAAAGCAGTTTTTCAGCCCCCAAATTTTCTGCTAGGCTTAGAGATTTGCCAAAAGAAAACATACCCCAAAATGTCTTGCATTGTTCCTGAGGAAGTTTTTCTAGTATACAACTTACTCGTATTGAAAACAAGAAAGTATAGCTGAATACATATGCTTTCTAAACTGAAAGTGAGGTTTACCCTTAAGATGGGCTTACGTGTGGCAGCCTGGATTCTGTTCTAGCTCTAATGTTGGTGACTTAGGAAGGGACAGCACTTTTGAACCCTCACATGTTCTGCCAGCATCAAGCACAAGTGCTCCCAGGCCATGACTGACTCTTCCAACTCAACCTCAGCTGTCCTGAACAGCTACGTCCCCCAGGTCATCTTGTCCCTGGCAAGAGGAAGGGAATGTCACCCATGGGGCAAGGAGATGCTGGTACAATGACAGCCTAGACAGAAAAGGCTCTCCACCTCACCAACACAGGCTGCAGGTGGCTCGAGTTGCCTAAGGAAGAAAGGCATAATTATCACCAACACGACATCCGTGGAGCCTGGATCCAGCGAATGCCAAAATATTCACAAACTTCAGCGACTGTTAGGTCAAAACATCAAAGCACTGCATTTCTTATTCAAAACCAAGCCAAACTTGTCCCAAACCAAAGCAAGCTTGTGCAGCAGACTAGGTTCCACATTAATCCAAAGTCACTGGCTCCGTCCACTCTTCTCAACATCCTACTAACAAAAAACCTTAAACCATATATTCTCACCACTGCCACTGCTTGTATAATGTTAAATTTACCTCACTGAAGATTCAAGGCTGGAAATTGCACAGACAAATAACAAAGGCAAGGCCTGCTCCACAAAACAGAGACTCTATTAATCAGGCAGGAAACAAGAGGGAGACAGGAAAAAGCAGAGCAAGACGGGGGAGCGACTGCTGTCAAGAGAACAGACACCAACAGCAAAGCAGAAACTGAACTAATGCCAGCTCAGCAATCTACAGGCAGCAGAGTGGAGGCTGAATGTGGTCAGCTGTCTCAATAGATTTTTGTAAAATTACTAAACTCCATGTGGTTACAAGTATTTTTGAGGAATAAAGATAATTTTATTGCCTTACGCCACCGTACCTCAAGTATCATGTTCAGCAATATGAAAATGACATAATACATGGCTGGAGCAACTTCAAGAGGTCATGGGAACCATCCCAGGGAGGAGTCAGCCATACCTGAGTCAGTTATGATCACTGTCTACCCTTGCCTTAAAGCCACTGGCCATGCGGACTCCACAGCCCCCAGTGCCACCAGGACTGCAGTGCATTGGTACTTTTATTTTTGGAAAATCCTACGTGAATCTGCACAGTATTGTCTATTATCCTAAAGTAGACTCATTTATATTTTTTTCCAATAGAAATAGTTTCAGCTCACCCTGTAATTTTAGTTATACACTATTTCCATAAAAGACACATGTATGTTTAAGTTCAATGTCATTTTGATAGTCTGATTTTATGTGAAGCCAGTGGTGCTTTTTCATATGATACAGCTATAAAAGATTTCCAATATTCTATAATGCTGATGGTGATGCATTGTTTTTTGGGATTTTTCTCCCTGAAGCTGTCTTTCTAGTTACAAATAGAAAGAATAGGTCGATTTGGCTTAGCTTTTACATCATACTGGATAGAACTGCATTTGCTCCACTAGCAAGTTGTTTGAAATATTTAATTTTCCATATTCCATAATGCTGTGATACTTCACATTAGAACTGTATGGCGTATCACAAATACAATGTATGTACACAGTCCAAATAAGAGACAGCAATACTGCACTTAGCATCAGGAATTCAAACATCAAAGCTGGGAAATCCTTCAGGGATTGTGCTTAACATACTCTGCAGTGAAGGGGACTACTGTGTCAACCTAAGTGATGGTTTAAGTATTTGAGTAACTCTAGGCCTCATTACTTTTTATATCCGAAAGAGAGAGTTCCTTTTATTTTTATTGTAGAAACTGACTCCTATGCAATAATTGTGACATCTCAATTAAAAAGCAGCTAAGTGCTTTACATTTGGAGTCACTGTTGGTCAGCTATGAAAAACCCAGCTGAACAAAGCTTTCTGTGAGCAGTTCATCTTCATCAACCCTAGTTGGGCAGTATACAGTCTACAAAGGCCTCCAACAACAAGAAATAGGAATCCCTCAGAT
Source organism: Eurypyga helias (assembly GCF_000690775.1). Classification (NCBI taxonomy): domain Eukaryota; kingdom Metazoa; phylum Chordata; class Aves; order Eurypygiformes; family Eurypygidae; genus Eurypyga; species Eurypyga helias. The sequence continues at coordinate 12,742 of NW_010258911.1, forward strand.
TCAGTTTTTGAAAAGCAATCACCATTATTTGCAATGACAACAGCCAGGCTACTATACTATGTATAGAAGAGCCATGAACCAAACTTGTTACTTCACTGAATTTCCAACACCTTTCTTTTGATACTATAGTCTGCACTCCGGAGGCACTGGAGTACCCCCTTCCTTCTGTCAGCAGTGTAAGAGGGGCAAAGCAGTGGAAAAATCTTTTTTCTCACTTATCAGACACCTAAATCTCCTCCTTGCAGCCCTGTTGACTTCTTGTTTGGAATGACAATACCACACATGCAGCGTATTTCCTACAATTACTTAACTTTTTCCTACTGGCTAAATGACCCTTTTTTTCCATGTCTGAAGTACCGGTTGAATTCCACCTTCCCACTGACTGACTTTTTCTAACACTGTGCTGCTGCTTCTTCCCTTTTATCTTCTCAGATAATCCCAGTCATGAACCTGTATATTTAAATAACCATCCACCAACATCTGCAAAAGGTCTAAATACCATAAAACCAAAACGCTTCATTTAAGTCTTAAATTCTCTCAGCAGTATGACAGACACCAGATCAATTATCAGATGATCCGATACATACAGTTTGCTAGAGTTTCCTCAGGAAATTTTTTTTTCCCTTATAATGGTTGCAAACTGGCTTCATGACAAATTAGAAATGCAAAAATCTTAGGTAAGTGCCCTGAGCTGTATGGGAAAGCAAAACAAATACAGTTCCATTTCCTTCCACAAGGATAACACCAATGCTTGTGTAATGGTGCCCTATAGCCTCATAAAATTGATGGCAGTCCCAAACCTTTCCTGGGCATAATCCTGCCAGTATGCCAGCCTGATGGCAGCATATATAAGGAAAAAAAAAAGCTAAACAGACTTCACTGATAAATATGTCACCTCGACTATCTGCGGCACAAATTTACATAAAAGCTGAAAACATGAAGGGCTTTTTATCCTGCATTTTATTGTCTCTCTATCCTACCACACACATTCATACCTCCCTGCATGGCACAGAACTGGGTGGGTGTCCTGAAGCCTCTTCTCAAGATCTGAGACTAGGAAGCAAGTCTTGGGCATTACATTCACTTTATATAACATTTATCCCCACAGAAGTGGAAAGTTTTGTATAGATGTGGAGTCACTGCTGTAAGGAACTGCATGGAAATTAATCCCTCCACCCACAAAGGGAGTCAACAGCAGGATTACAACAGTGCACAAGTGCTGGCCCTTTCCTAGGGAATGGATTTTTGTACTGCTGCCCCTTTGATTTTGTGAGCAAGCCAGCTCCCTTCTCAGAGGGAGGAAGCCTTTTGGGACACCTTCCAAGCTTTGATCAGAAACTTATTAGGGAAGGAAAATAACTAGCACTGGTCAGGAAGCCGAGAAATCAAGATGTGGGGCACAGGGCAGTAGTAAAGATGCCAAATACAGTCATTTTCATAAATATAACTGTAAGTTGCTTAGTGCTATGTTCCAGGGACAGAATTGCCTGTCTCCAGTACCAGAAGGCTGGAGAAACAGGTTACACCTCCACAGCAATTACACAGATCTGACCAACTCGGCAAGGAAAGCTACAGTGGCTCCTACCCCTTGCATCCCCAGGTCACCGCACTCTACGCTTGCTGAACTGAGGAAAACTCTGTTCTCCTGATCTTATAAAGAAGATTATCATTTTTGCAAAGGGGAAGATCCGTGCTGGCATCTAATGGAATGAGGCAAAAAGCTCCACCTTTAAGCCATCTCAAACCTGTCATTAATGCTGCCGGAAAGCGCACTGAAATTTAACTTACATTACACTGTCATTGCTAAGGTCTGCTGCTTGTTAAGTGGTGGTGCTCTTCCCAAGCTGCTGGCCCTTTCCCCTGGTAAAGCTGACTGTGGATGAAATATCCAGCTCTGGCAGCAGTTGGCACCCCCTTGTCTGGCATCACAGGCCAGTTCTGCCTTCACAGGTTGCAATGGTCCGACCACATGCCAGTCATGTTAAGGGGGCAAGGAAGGTTGTTGAAGATTTTGATTTATATAATTAAAAGCTTAGATCCTCTGCATTTACAGCTCCCTTGTCCCATGACACAAGAAGTTTAGGAGTACTGTTAACCCTGGGCACCTAGAGACTATGCCTTGGAAATGCTACGCATCTGCCCTCCCCAGGTTCCTGTACTTGCACGGGTATCCGCCAAGACTCCCTTTCTAATCCCTCTCTGTAACATAACAATTGCCATCACTGGGATGTTTATATCCAAAGAAGTCATGTCTAAGTGCCAAACTCATTCACTCTCAGTGGAAGATTTTCATTTCACCTTCCCCCATTCTGCACATATATATTTATTCCCCCAACACCAACACAGATGCACTCGCATACAGATATCAGCAGTGGGACTCAGCTCTTCCCTGTATATTAAATCCTCATTCTTGAGTGGGATTAATCTTGGCAGCTATCTGACAGAAGAGACTGTGTGGGAGGAAAATGGTTTTATCTAAAACTTGAAAGAATGCAAAATAATCTTTGAGAGAACAAACAGCATTTCAACTCCTGCTCCTTCAGTGGAAGATTATTTACTAACACAAAATACCCAACAATAGCAAAAATACAAAGGTATTTCTCTCCAAGGTAACATAAAGACCATACTTTTTTTTTCTTTCCTTTTACTTATGTGGCCACTTTTCAAAACATTTATTGAAAGTACAGCTGAGTCTCTCCATAGGAGGCCAGAACCTAAGTCAGTTTTGAAAAATCAAAATTAAGAAAACCCCTTGGTTTTCTTCTAGCTATGGTGGAGCAGGAAAGGTCTCCGCTTCCCATCCTGCCTCTCCTGTACTTTCAGAGACAGGAAACCTAACAGGACAGTATGAAATAGCTTCCTATTTCTGATTTACTTTTCCTGAGCAATCATGTTGATGAAACGTACCACTGTTCCTCCTACTTAAAAACAAATTTTGCTCTTACAGAAGCAGTATTTTCGTCTGCTCACAGGGAAGTATCCCATGGAAAAGGTCACCTAGCTCCAAGGTCGCATTGTGCCCTGCACTTGGGAGGCAACATGCCTTGATGTCAATGTGGACACGCTGTTTCCAGTCTATCCCTGTGCTTCTCCATATCCTCCTCAGCTCATGGGCTGGCTCCACGCCCAAATCACTCAACCTATTTTCTGATGCTGGGCTCTTGTTCCAGTCTGTCCCACTTACTCTCTCCTCACCTCCACGCTGATGTCTGGTGCCATCCTACTCAGACTCCTCATTGGCTTTACATGGCTCTGGGCAGCACCCTGCGGTTTCCTCCTCCCAGCTGCCTGCACTCACGGGTCATGCCACCCACTGCCTTCCTGCCTGCAGCTCCAGGGTGAAGTGCAGCAGTGAAGTTTCCCAAGGTAAACCAAGCCTAACGGCTGACCTTACGGTCTGAGAAACTTCAGTTGAAACAATCAACAGATAAAGGCAGAATTGCATGGAGAATTCTGGATATCTTGCTGCTGTGTCTCATCTAATTAACAATTCCAGGTTTAATGTGTAAAAAAGTTAAAGGGACTTTTTTTCCCCATCCAAAATGTATTTGGCACCAAAAGTACAAGTAGGTAATGTGACAAAATACAAGTACACCCAGAAATCACGGAAATCTGCAACTGATGCAGAAGAGTTGTTTCTAAGCACACCTCTCCTGGAAGGTTCTCTGTGCCTCAGAGGATGTAATTTAAATAACTAAACAGTCTTCATTTGAAGTAGTTCAATTCACTCTGGCACTTGCCATCCTAACAGCGAGGATCCCTGAGAGGATTGTACTGACAGCGAAAGCCACAGTGCCTCATGCACCTGCACTTTTTTCTTGAAGAATCCAATAGCACTGTACGACACTATTACATGTGCCCTCACCTGCTGGCAGTACCGCTTCAGGATTCAGCAACACTAATGATTTAAATAATATTGTACCAATTCTATCTGAGGCTGTTCCTCAGAACAAGGATTCAGTTCTTGCTGGATCTCTAGGCATCTTAACCATGTGCCATTCACCCCCTTGACAGCAATGATGTTTACCACGCAACCGCTGTATCTGTTTAGTGTATCTCCAAATTACTTTGGTAAAAAAATACAGTAAATTTTACACAACAAAGCTTTTTATTTTTTTTGGAGCATTTTAAAAGATATGCAGAGCATGAAAATGATGCAATAACCTGTTCACATAGTGCTCTACCATCTCTCTCTCCAGACCCTTGAAAAACTGACATCGTTCCTCAAGGGACTTAGTTGATTAAAGAACATTATTAATTGAGTGAACATCTGTGCTGTTTTTCAATTAATAATTAAAAATAGCTAGGAATTGTCATCTCCTTAAAAGTGAAAAGTATACAGAATAACTGCAGCCCACTTCTTCACAATATCTGGGTAGGGCTAAGCAACTACAGCATAATGGTTCCTGAGAGATTTGTAAGGCCTTGTGGTGGAAGTTTGCTTCCTGGCTAGCCTGACAACAGGAACATTTTATTCTTGGCTTCACGCGCTAACATATTAACCGTGACAGTACTGACATTTGTTGCTATTTAAATTGAATGTAAATGGACTAGAAAGCTGCACCATTAAACTTCGAAATTATTTTTGGAGTTTGAAATTAAGTACTGTCAACACAACTCATGTTTCCACTTACATGCAAATATGACAGGAATTTTAATGACTTCTCCAAACTCGACATATAAAAGAAAGGAAATAAGAGTAATGATTTTAATTGCTCAAACTGCATTACAAAAAGTAACCGACCTATATGGTGTCATAAGAGCTCAAGGACTGTGCAACAGGACAGGTAAGTAGGAGGGCTAAATGAGAAAATGTCATGTTACATGTGAAATGAGATGTTGCTTCCATCCCTCACTGTAACCCATTAGGTCAGGACACACCCAGGATCATCCTTTTCCTCACGTGGGAGATATTCATAGTTATATAAACACAAGGCTTTATTTCCTGAGATCAAAGGAGGGAGCCAAGGAGAGACAAGTCATTGGTATGCAGCACCAGGAAGAAACAGCAAAAATGAGATTTCATTGCAAGCTGCAGAAACGAAGAGTCTACAGACCACAAATACCAGTTGACTGCAAAAGAGAACATCCCTGAAGAAGTAGGTGGATTCATTTAAGCTGTTCTTAATAGCACTGCAGACACTTAGTCTAGAGGGATTCAATGCAAGTGCCAGTCTGGAATTAGTACGGGAGTGCTCAGCCATGTAATACGAGGCTGCAATGAGAATTGGTGAATTCATACAAATCTCAGATATATGTAAAATTTTAAGAGCCTTACAGAAATAGTTATTTACAGTACAGCTTCACCTGCACAATGACTGTACTCAGTTTGCAACACGCAGTTGTATGCTTTTTCTGAAACGTCTTTCAACAAGACCTGGTGATTCAGGGAATTGAAAGACACCTCTCTCAGGACATCTGCTCAGTATCCACTAATTGTAGATGGTTTCCCAATGGTTTACTTTCCAATCTCTGCTTGGTAAACAAAACAAGGGAAGCCTGAGAATTTCTGTTCAAGGCAGGCTGAATAGGCTTCTTCCTCACAGCCCCTCACCTGTACATGGCATCAGCTTTACAGAAAGGGGCCAGGAAGAGGTACTTTAGAAAACTGCAAGCCCAGCAGCAGCCCCAGAGAACCTCCCAGCTTTCAGCATCTCAGGATAAAAGCGATGGGGGCAGGCAGCACCTAAACCTGTGTGGTTCACTCACATGGCTCCCTGCCACAGGAGCAGCCAGCCATGTGCATCCCAGCTGGACCCGGGCTCAGAACCACTCCACATTTCTGCAGAAGTAGGAAAATTAAGCTGGGAATTCAGACCTTGCTTGCTCTGGTGTCACAAGACCAATTACGATCTTATTTAACCTATTTTTCTTTTCTTCCTACTCAGTTTTTCATTTTCATAAGTGTTCCAATACCATATATCTGGCAATAAAATTCTGTCTGGAATAAAATTGTTCCCCCCTATTTTTGCTCACAGTGCAGAGTTTAAAGCCTACTGAAGGATTAAAAAAAATCTGTTTGCTGTCATGGTATCATTCCTCAGGCTTATCTACTTTTGTTGGGCAATATACTCTTTTTGTGTCACCTGGCCCCACTCCAGCCCAGTATTATACTGGTGTATGGCCTCTGAAGAAAAAAGAATCTGCTAGCGTGAGCTCGTAGCCTTCTGCAAAAGGGACCTTTCCCTCCTGTCTGAGGGGTTTATGCTTCTGAAAACTGAGCACACCATTTGCAGACTGCAAGCAAGAGTCTCTAAGGGAAATACTGAAGTCTGACAGCATACACTCTCTTAGCATCCGGGGTGTACACCATTCCCTGAGGAAAAGTCGCAGTGTGACTGCAGAGAAAATACCACCATTCACACCACAAAGTATTCTGGGTTGGATGACCCACGGACTAGCAGGATGGGGGGCAGGATGACTGTAGGATGTACCCCGGACGGTCCTTCCCCACAGAGACACAGCGCATTGACATGTCCTGGAGACTATGGCATCACTGAGTCTTATTGAAGAGAAGATGAATCTCAAGGAATGTAAAACTACTTGTGACACAGAAGCTATCTGGGAAGTGTGTGCCCACGGCAGTCACCAAGCTTGAAACAAGCATGGGGAAAAACGTAGCCATAACCACAGATTTGATAATCATCCTGATATCACAAAAAATAGTCTGCGTCACAAAGAAAACCTGGTAGGTACACGTAACGATGAAACACTTACCCTGGAATCCTTTTCCAGATGAACCTTGTGTTGAAGACTGCGTCTTCTCCGGGCCTTAGCAATGCCATTGTGATAAAAGAAGTATCCAGAGTCTAAAAAATGGAGCTGAGGAAGAGAAAGAAAAACCGTCATGGACTATTGCTTACTAACAAAGATGACAAGGAAAACTTTTACCTGAGAAGTGACTCAGGAATCTACAAGAAGACTTAAGAGTTACACCAAAGGGCCCAAATCACTCTTGAGAATGTAATTTCTGTTACTTTTGAAAAGTGTGCCCAGCAGCATTAAAGTTATTTGATACAGGTTTACAATACACAACTTCACTTGTATACACTTCCTGCTATTTTCACCTTATGTTTAAGGTCAACAGTGCCAATATTTGTGAAGGACTTCCCAAAACACATAAGGATTATTTCCTGAAAAAGCCAGAATAAAAGAATAAAATGAACTGCAAATAATTTGAAACTACCGCAAACCATCCTTCAGCAATAAGGTGTTACACAAGTGCTTTTCTGAGTCATTATAATGCGCCCGAGCTGATGCCATAAGTAGTAAGGCAGAAAGCAGAGTGATTGCCACACTCAGAGAAACAGGGGGTTTGGAATTTCTCCTGAACACCAGAAAACGGAATATAAGTAGAATATTAAGAAAACGGACAGCTCAGAGGGTCCAGCTGGGAAGGGTCTTGTACAGCTTTACTGTCTAAGGTATTTAGGCAGTAAGCAAACACCACCTGAGGGCTTTCCAGCCCCACCTAAGGCACATGTCGGGGAAGGAAGGCATGATTCCGTTATTAAATGCATCTCTCCACAGGATTGGCAGAGAGTGATTGGAAGGCTAGCAGCTACTGAACTTGGAAAAAGCTAAAAGACACTGTGTTAGAACAGCATCCCACCTCCAGCAGTCAATTAGAAAGCTCAATTTGCATCTCAAATTCTACAGCTTTTTCCTCATTCCAACTTAATAGGGAGATTCCAGTTGAATGTTTCAATCTAAGCAAGTAACTGCATATTTTTAAACTAAGCATCTCTTTGTAGAAATTGGGGGAAAAAAAAAAGGGTGTCTTGTTGGGAAGTTATATGTTAATGCTGTGAACATTTTAATTTCAAAAGGTTAGACTACCCTGAATGTAAAATAACTACTTCAAAGAGGTGTTCCTGAACAGCCCTGACAGCCCTGTTCTTCTTGTTAACTATACTTCATGATAATGACCTCTTAGCAGGAGTTCAAAATTTACTGAACAATTGAGACTGACATCTAGATATTCATTATGAAAACCTGGGCTGAATAAGGGTAGTAAGATCTTGCTGCCATAAAACAGATTCTGTTCCAGTACATAGGTATATACAGTTTACAAATAAAATGTTTCTTCTATGAAATTATCTCCTGTTTCATTAAATCTATCATTATAACTGGTGCAGTTATGCAAATATATTTTGGCATACACGTGGAGTAGTGTGGGAATGGAAAACTCACAGTGAATACTGAAAGTTCAACATTTGGTCACATCACAAAAACGGTACATGAGGTTTTATTTTTCTTCTGCAATGTCCATTTCTATGTTAATTGTAACATTTTATATCAACAAAATCAAAGTACTTCATTTTCACTTTTAAAATTCCATGGTGTATGATATACAACACATTAATGCTAAGTAACTTTAAAAAAAATTTTAAAAGGATCCCATTTGGATAAAAATACACCTTTCTAACTCTATATAAAAGGTTGAGGAGATTTCCTCAAAAATATTATGGTCCCTTGGAGCTGATTTGTGAGGCTGGCCGGTGAGCTCTTCTGGGCAAATTAGCAGAATATTATTCATCATCCCTACAGGCAAGTGAAAAAACACAACAGCGGAGACAGAGGGAGAAACGAAGCTATGAAAGCTCATGTCTGCCCACAGAAGTGTTCTACCCTCCTTCCTATCCATCCTCAGAGCTGCAGCTTTTAAGCCTCAAATTCTACCTAGGTTTAGGTTATTTTTTAAAAAAATAAATTTATGTTTGAGAAGTCTGAACCTGACATCTTTACCAACTAGGTGAGAAGGTATTTCCATAATCTGGAGTTTGGCAATAGATCCGACTTGTCCAGGAAACAGCCCTTCCCTCACGTCAGATGTATTACTCCACGCCTCAGAAATATGCAGGGGAAAAAAAAATCTAAATAGCCAGATCAGTTACAGCTTGAAATCTATCTCACCATGCTAACCATCACCATCCATCACAGGTTGTGGTCCAATTATCCCTCTAATTCTCTCAGTGAAATCAAGCTGTGTTCCTTCTTTTTATCTCAGTATCAACCACTCAAATCAATTCCAGACAAATACTGATCTTCATGTTCTTCCATTAAGGAAGACTCTCAGCAATTTTGAGGATATCTGGAAACATGCAACACATATTCACTCTTCGTTTTCTGTGTAGGGTTAGCTTCTAGTGCCACTTAGAATGAAGCAACACGTTATATAGTAAACTTTTAAAGCCAGCGTGTCCAAGTCTGACAGTAAGCGAAAGCAATTACAGTTGGTACAACAATGACCAGATTTATAGAGAAAATCATTAAAAAGTTCGACTAAGACTATGCCATTCCTTCCACAGATATTCCAGTAATCTCTGAGGAGGTCAGATATTTTACAATTTGCATGGTTTTCACACTTGTTCAAGGGCATTTGGGGGGAACAACAGGAAGGCAGACAAACGAGGCAATACGTGAAATGTAATGCCATCAAACACCATGGATCGTGAATAATTAATAGCAGAAGCTAAGCAATCTGCAGGAAGAATCTAAATTCTTCAATGAATCCTTAACGAATGCACACGCAGAAGTCAGACGCCAGCAAAGGGCCTAAAACGTCACCGGCTTTGATGAGACTTTTGCATTGAGATCTGTGATTACTACAAGCAAGCACCAAAGTACTCCGGTTTTGATGAACCCCTGCTACTGAGGCAGTCACTCCTGGCAGGATGCAGGTAGCTCCCAGCAGGGTTTACATTCCTGGCTATTAGCTTCTCTGGGATGTCTACTTGGATTTGGAGCTAAAGCAAAATAGCAAACAGCAAAATGAACAGTGCATGTAATGAAGTGAAATGGAAACAGAAGGGCTCCTGTACATAAAAAGCTCTGAAGTGTCACCAGCAGTAGCTACTCTGTAATATTCTCATTGTAAAGCTGGAATCATATTTGAGTAGAATTCCTATTTCAGCAGCAGCAGGCTCTGCATGTAACATGAAAGAATAATGCACTCAGTCTGGTGGCTCAGGTTCTTTCTGCAAGATAGAAGCCCTCAGAGAAAAACTAGTTGTTATGTAAGACAGCCAATTACTGGAAAGCATTTGAATATTCAAGTGAGGAGGATTATTTAGAGTTAGAAAAGGGTCTACTATTGCCTTGATGTATAAATATGGTCCAATACAAAGTAAGCCTCTGAGAATCTCAGGAATTACAGGCACTACATTACTTGCAATATTTGTATAAAATTAGTGGTGGAAAATACACACAAACAAAACCAGAATCAGAAATACAGCACAGCAAGTAGAGCACAACCTTATATAGCCACCTGTCTCCTCCTTTTCTTCAGATTTGCAGCTTCCTTGTGGTTATTAACAATTCCATCTAAAGTGAGGATGAAATCCTGTTTAATCCCCTTCCTGAAAAGGACATGGACCAGAAAATAACTCTCAAAAATTCAGTGTTTAACTAAATGGAGGAAAGACAAAGTCTTTAAATGGAAGAGGCTTATCTGGAAAGCAGATGGCTAGAACGTACCACTCGGTATAGAAGGAAGCAGGGAACGCTTGCTCCTGTTCCAGTGTTCATGCACTGACTACTGCTCCACCAGAGAAGTCCAGGTGTAGTTATTATTGAAATAAAAATAAGTAAGTTAAATTCCTGGTGCAGCCTTTCTGCACTCTCCTTCTTATACCTGACAATCATTCCCCAGCGAGAAAAGAGCAGGAAATATATTCTGTGCTGCCCTAGATGCCACTCCCAGGAAGAAGGTCTGTAAATAGGCAGATACAATCCTCCCCTGCCAGCATTCCCTGCTACTGGAAGGGAGAAGGGGGGGGGGAAAAAAAAAAAAAAGAAGACACAGTGCACTGCTGAGCCCTCAGCTACTGATCCACTCCAAGAATGAAATAGCAGGTACAAGGCAACCTGCTCTTCACAGGCACCTGAGCTAGCATGGGTCAACACACATGACTCCCATCCCATTTTGTCTACCTGACAGAGAAAAATCAAACTGCATTTCTTTTTTGGTCTTGCCTTGGACAATATACCAGGTGGCACCAGATATAGTTTTGCCTGTCTAAAAGGAAAGGACATCAATATCAGCTGCAAAGTCGTGCACGAGTTTCAAGCAAAAAAAATAAAAAAAGAAAGGCTAAATTCAGACACTGTTCCTCATTCTAAAACAGCACCACTGGGGCCACCTTGGGCAGAACTAACACTGAAAACAACCATAAAAGCATCAGTGTCACCTGACCAGAAAAGCCATTCTGTGGCAAAGGTATTACGAAGCTGAAATAAATGGGGAAAAAAAGAAAAGTTTAATAAAGCTTCCAGTGGCATCAGTGGCTCTCAGTGAGAGGTCCAGTATTCACAGCCTGTCATTAGTTTTAAGAGGTAACAAATACTACCCCAAAAATAGAGGAGACTTGGTTCCCAGGCTTATCTTTAACATTAAATTTCATTGACTCCTTATCTTTTAACATTCAAATTTTACTATCTAGCTTCAGGGCTCTATCTGTTCACCATGCATCTAACAAGAAAATTAGGGTGCCCACAGCTTAAGAACAGATCAAATGGTCCCCTCCTATTTTAATGGGACTGATTTCTGCCCAGCCTTTCATGCTGTGTCAATAATGCAGCATCCCTACAGTACACTGCTAGATCTGTGCATCATTTCCACTGATTTCTCCCTGATACTCCAATATTCTAAACTGCCTTACCTGAGCCTATTGTTCAGGTTCCTCTCCCATGTTACTAATGGAGACAACAGTGCTTAACAACTTCCGAGTGAAATAATTTAAAAATATAAGCAAAGATGATTTATAACAAATATATATATATATTTATAACAACCCCAGGGTTGACTTCTTGGACAGTCCCCAAAATCAGCACAAATGGATCCATCAGTGAATGACATGCACAGAAAGCCCTCATCCAGCCAGGCTCACAAAGACCCTCCTCACAGCTCCTTGCCTGCCTTAGCATGAATATGTGACCAGGCACGTGAGGGTTCAAAACAAATACTGGTGCTAAAGAAACCCTTTGTCTGCTCTGAAGAAAAAAAATACCCAAAGCACACACACACAATTAAAAAAAGAAAAAAATGAATATTTTGTTTTAAAACAAGTATACTTTAACATAAATCACCTCTCTTCCCCACAGAGCCAAAGCTCAGCTCCTGACTTTAAAAGGGGCCATAAATCTGCCCAGGTGAGCTCTTTCATCCCACTGCTGCTCAGTAATTACACCAATGGAAAACAGAGCCTGAACCTGGCTCACAGGCCCCCCCAGGCCTCACTCCTTTGGTTGCCATTACAGCTGAAGCACAACAAAGTGCCTCCCAGCAGAAATTAGAAACATTTTAGAAACCTTTTCATCCCAGTTTCACCAAATACACTGAGGATGCTTATAAATATTCAATATGAATTTTTAAACGCTCTCTCATTTCCCCTCACCCCAATTAGCACTAGAAATCGTTTTACTTTTAAATACACAGATGGGAGCCAAATCTGAAGTCAAAGGCACTTACTATAGAGAGGAGGGCCATGTAAAAGTAGAGCTAGCTAGAAACACAGGCAGCCCCAGGCATTGAAATAACACAGAACAAAGCATGAACATGAAAGGATTAATTCAAATGTTGGAGAAATGTGAAATAGCACAGTAGACTAAAGCTCTGCCAGAGCCTACCCAACATGAAATCCAGTCCACTGTGTTCCTACGGCCCCAGGCGAGGTTTTCACACTTTCTCATTAGTCTGCTATAATTATTCTGTAGGCTCAGCATAAGCATCTCAGGTGGAGCTAGAGATTCGCACAAGCTCCAAACAGCCCTGAAGCCAGGTCCAGATCCGAGTGTCGTGACTCAGTCTTCCTGGCTCGTTTCTCATGGCACATATGTCTTATTTAGCTGCCTTCACCCAAGCCTAACCCGCTTGCCTTGGCAAATCTGGAGGGTGGAGGTGTTAGCCATAGCTTTAACACCCCAAAATGTAAATCTCATTAAAACATCGTAAGAATACGGTCTTTGTGAAATCAACTGATTAACATGCAATACATTTCTCCTACAAAATAAATCAGAAATGTCTAACTTGGACAATTACATGTTTTCAGCTCTGCTTCACATGCATATTCTTATGGGAATCAGCAATAGATGGTTGTAATAAGAAAGGATTGTGACTACTTGGTTGAGAGATCAGACGTCAATGGAAATACTGTAATACGCATGGTAACAAGCCTACCTGTTACTGTTATTCAGGATATTGGTTATCCTGTAAGAACATGGCAACCTTGCTTAAAAAGTTCTCTTAAGTCTTTCCCAAGCCAGCAGAAGTAGTTTCCAATGGTCTCAGAAAGGTTCCCTCACCCCCACAGTGAAATGCCTTTGCCTCTAGAAATGGTATAAAGTCAAATCTGACATACAATGACTTTGCAGAATATATGCCTTTGAATTTGATTTTATCCAAAAGGATAAAACAATGCCTTTTGTCTTGCACCTCTTGCATGCAACAACCACAAGGTTAAACAGTCTTCTCAACAGCTGGAGAGAGTGGGTTTAGTAAATACAGGGAAGTAAATGGAAGAAACTGAACCAGTTGTGGACTGCTACTCCACTCACACATCTAGTCTGCCCACATGGAATTCATCTGAGCTCCCCCCATAATTCATGGCCAAAAAAATTACTTTCAGAGTATGATTCATCTGAACTCTCTTAGGTGGCCATGTCAAAAAGAGCCGAGATGAGCCCCAGGAGCACCTCTTTCACCCCAGAGACTAAGAGGAGCACAGCTGTCCACACTCAGGTAGATCAGTTCTGATGTTAAATGTCTAGTTCTGATTTTCTCATCAGTTCTGTCCTTACATTATCACACATAGTGCTTCCAAGCGTTTACAAAACACTGCTCCATTGGTTTGGTTTGAAGTTTGCAATATTTGGAATTTGATCTGCAATTGAATGAATCATACCGGTTTAACGTTTTACTGTATCTATATCGCTGTTGTCACTGAAGAGCTTCATCCTACAAGCACATAGCAGTCATGTAAGTCATCAGCAACACGATTGTGGATTTGCTGATAGTTTTATCTGTGAATTGGAGAAGCCATTTGAGGTTTTTAAAAGAGTTATTCTAGTTTATGTGAATGGTCTGTGCATTTTGGAGTTTTAGCTGTTATTTCCCAGTAACCATAAACCCCATTATCGATTCTGCCACGTGCACTGTTGAAAGCAGGCCACTTTCCAGATTTGGAGAAGAGGACGATGTTCTTGCTTGTACACCAGCACTCACATTGGATTGACTGAATTAATCCAGATCATCATTACCTGGATCAGGGGATTGTTAACTGTTTGTCTGACAGCCTGAAGTGAAGGCTTAGCAATCGTTATTATATCCTCTTACACAGATGTTGAGGATCCTGTAAGAAGAGCACCTCAGCCAAGCCCTGGGCATTAGGAGGAATCCTGGGGCTCAGCACCCAGAGAAGTCACTGTGAACATCTAACAGTTGTGTTGGCATTTTTAGCAGCAACAAATGGTCACTGGGAAAATGACACAGCCCCCTCCAATCACTGAGCTACGCAGCTCCATAACAACCACACACACAACTGCTAAACATACACATCATTTAGAATAATAAATACAATACCATAGAAGTTGAATCAAACTTTAAAAAAAAAAAAGGCAAAACAGGTATCAGTAGCACAATATGAATTTTTTCTACAATTTGGAAAAATTTTGCTCATCCTGTTAAAAAACAAAAAGAAAATCCTAACCCACAAACCAAACAAACACCCAGCCCTTCCCCAAAAGCCCCTCTCCCCCCAAAAAAGCAGAAAAAAAGACAACAGAAATTAGCTACAGACATTCTTTAGAAGCACTTGCCCTTTCCAACTTGCTCATGCTAGTAGGGACTTGAAGGAATTGCTCCTCAACCGTGCAGTGTAAATGACAGACAGAAAGCCAGTTAGTACTTGAGCCTGTGACAGTCAATGCTTCAAGAAAACAGGGGGGAAAAAAAAGCCTGGTGCCCCAAAAGTGACTTTGCCAGTTCTACATTTTGTTACCAAAGGTAAACAAAGCTTTTGCTGTAAATGCCTGTTCTCTGCCTCCTGCTTGTAGCAATGGGGCTTCTGTGGGTATCCTGTCACTCTTTCAAAGCTCTTCTGTGTTTTCAAAGGATCTCCCAAGGCAGTAATATTCTCTGGAAGTTTTTACACCTCAAATAACCTTCTCAGCATGATCATTCTAACCAGAATAGTTTCACTTGTTTTTTGCTGTTGCTTCACATGGTAACACTCTGCTGTAGGACAGAGCCAGGACTAAAACTCACAAGAATGAGTTTCAGCATCTTCAGAGATGCTGGGGAACCCCAGTGCTTCCCAATATTAGAAGAATGTCAGGGAATTACATCTGTAATATTCTTCTTTCAGTTGCCTTGCATGAAAACAGCATAGTCTAATAAGTACTTGTTTAGTTACTTTATTCATTTAATTGTTTGCACAGAACTATAGACAGTGCTATAAAACTATAAAATGCCAAGTGTCATTGTAAACATATATTAATGGGTATATCTACACATATATGTATGCAATCAGTAGTTCTTTAGCAGGAAATACTTGGTAAATATTTTAATATGTTTAAATAATATATGGTGGAAATCTTCCTATCAGTGCACCTGCCCTAGGGAAAACACGTAGAAATAGATCGAGTCTGCAAATTTAAGTGAATTTTTTATATTTCTAACTGAATTGGACCAATACTGCCGACAGCAATTAGCAATCAGTGCATCTGCCTTAGGGAAAACACGTAAGAAATAGATCGACTTAAGAGTCTGAAAATTTAAGTGAATTTTTTATATTTCTAACTGAATTGGACCAATACTGCCGACAGCAATTAGCACTGCTAACAAAGGCTGGTTTGCCTCACTCCTGGTCTACAACTCATCTCTCCTTTTAAGCACGTAACAAGTTTGATTACTACTGTCACACAGAAACCTAGTGTCACATCAGCTCTAAAAACACTGAGGTAAAAGCCGTAAGATAAGTTTTCTATTTTTAAAACAGCATTAAGATGCAGTGTGCCTCAGCCACAAATTACCAGTCCTTGTATCTCAAGGATGGAGAAGGGGCAAGACATGGCTACACACTGACACCCAGAATTTCAGCAGAGCTCTTCAGTATTATTTTTAAATCTACGTCGATGTAGCAGAGTGCGTAGGATAAATGCGTGCAAGTGCACAGCTAATGCAGCACCTAAAAGCTAAGTCATGAACTCAAGCTCTAACGAAGCAGTGCTATAAAAGCAACTCAGTGCAAAATTAGTTGGTTACTGACAAGAGCTACTCAAGAAGCACAGAAAAGGTGAATTGCACTAATGCAAAGATGCTAGCCCTTACCAACTACTTAAGGAAGGTTTGCAGCTCTCTGCTCAAAACCTTTATTCTTTTTTCCTCCATGTCTGTTTAATGCTAGGCTGCCAAGCAATAGCCAACTGAAAGTGCTTTACAGGGAGGTTTCTGTTGTTAGAGCACACTAAACAAGACTTCCAGTTCCTAGAGGAGCAGTCAATTCCTGGAGAAAAATATGTGCTTTATGGGAAAGAAACTGACGGGTAACAATTAGAAATAAAACTGTGACATTAAAGTACAGGGGGGCTCACTCTTGCCTTTTTTTTTTTTTTTTACCTCTAACTTAAGATAGTAGGCTTGAGAAGAGCAGGACAAGGAAACTGAAGGAAAAACATAGGAAAAGAGAAATTTTAGGACAATACTGTTTTCCTTATTTTTGTGAAGTTACTTGACTCTGCTAAGACAAAGTCACAGACATTAATCCCCACTATTACAAGACCAGGTCAGGGGCAAATTCTCCCATTACTTACACCATCATGAACTGGAGAGAGCCCCTCTGCTCCAGTACCTAACAGTAGTCGTCACTTCACTGCAGAGACTAACTGCTCTGAATGGGCTCAAGAGCTCCGTATTAAACAGAAGAAAAAGGATGACCCAAATCTGCCTCAATGCTAGCAATAATGATGAGAAAGGAAAGAAAGTAGCACCATCAAGTCTTCCACTTCCACCCAGGAGCCACCTCATTGACCTTTCAGACAGCTGTGAAATAAGTCTCTTTACTGTTTGTTCCTACCAATTAATAAATGACAGAAGTTTATTGCCGGCAGAAATAGTGGTCAATCCAGCATGTGCTGATAAGTTATCTGGCTTTTATTACATCTGTCAAGCAAAGCAAATGTAGGTTCTTAATTAATCACTCAGCACATTTCAGCCTTTAGAGCCTGGAATACTGGCTTCCCTACCAAGTTACGATATATTTAATGTGAATAAAATATGTACAAAGGAGGAAAAAATGCCATTTTTCAAAATGAAATTGAGTGTTTTAATTCCCATCAGAAGAAAGAGGAAAAAAAATGCGCTTGCAGTTCTGTCTAGGTTTTACTCTGAAATATAATGGAATTGTAGGAGAAACAGAATGATTTTACAGTTAAGAGAAGAAAAGTAAAACTGCCTGTGAAGTTTGGGAATTTAAATTGTAATGTAAAAATTAATTGACTGAAATGCTGAAAAGACCAAAATTGAGTTGATGTCCTGATCCACAACTGTCATTCCATCAACACTAACAACCCATTTTTCCAGATCTGCAAGTATGTTCAGGTTATGATTTTTCACCCAAATTCAGAATCGACAATTCCGCTTTACAATTGTTTCAGGGTAACTTCTAAATCACTAAATTTAGATGACAGACATTTCTAAAATTAATTATGACAGGGAAGCATAAGGTCCCTGTGGGATCGGTAGGAATCCACTACCCAAGGTTATAGCTAATTCACCGTATCTTCACTGCATCTAAAACCCTTAAACAGAAGTTTCTGCTGCACTCGGTGTTGCACGATACGCGACAAAGGCAGCGCCCGCACATGGAGTGGATTTCAGAATCACACGCCTTCATCTCACCG
The DNA here is from genome assembly GCF_000690775.1 of Eurypyga helias. Classification (NCBI taxonomy): domain Eukaryota; kingdom Metazoa; phylum Chordata; class Aves; order Eurypygiformes; family Eurypygidae; genus Eurypyga; species Eurypyga helias. The sequence goes on from NW_010258911.1 coordinate 30,643, forward strand.
GTGTTTCATAAAGACTGGATAGGCAGACAGGAGGATCCTCTGTCATCAGGAGAGGGGAGGCTATATCACACCTCTTTTACTGCTCATACAAGGAAAAGATTCACGTCTTTGGCTCCAGATTGATATCCAACATCTGTCTAATAACAGTACCAGTTCCTCTACTTAATAATAATTAAATATCTATTTGTTGGGGTCTGGGTTTTCACAGTTTGGTTCTACAGGAGAAAGCAGCTCTGACATACTACTGTTTTACTCATCAGGTAAGCAAACAATCTATTCAGTCACGAATACCTGGGACACACTTGCCTACTGGTTTGATGTAAACACTGAGGTCACAGTTTCCATTCCTCTTCTGCGGACAAACAAGTTAAGAATGTTAACGTTTACACACAAGTTTTGTTTGAGAAGGTAGGTAATATGTTACAAAGAACATTACGTCCCAGTTCACTCCTTCAGCGAGTACATCAGGTAGTGACAGTTCCAGTTTATTTCTTTATAATCCCAGTGTATAAATGGTAAAGACTGGGCTAGGTTGTAAATGTCCTTTTTTTTAGGCCCATACTCCCGCTACTTGCTGAACACAGACTTTTAGACTTTGGAGCTACTGTCATAAATCCATGACCAAACTGGATTTCATGCTGGCTGATAAACTGCGTGTGGTGGCCGTGCAGAATTTCACACAACACACCACCAAATTCAGCTATCGCTGGGACAGCCCTCTCCGTTCCAAAGCACAGCCCAGGACCGCTAAGCTGAAATCAAATCTCCCTTTCAGCAGTATACAGTTAGCTTTTTCAGTGAACTTAGGAGAGTTAAATGTAGAGCTTGCCTTGATTTACAACAGCAGCAGCACACCAGACTGCTTCAGGTTACTTAGAGAAATCCTGTCTTTGACAAACAGTCGAGCAGTTCGGCTCCTTCCCACCAGATGCCAGCGATGGATGGAAGCTCTGGGCTGCTCACTGCAATATTTATATCCACCATGCAGCCAGCATCCTGTAGAGACCTGACCTATTTAGTTATATGAAAAAGTTGGAAGGCAAAAGAAAAAAAAGAATGGGGTTTTTGACAACTAGGATAGCATTACAGGAAAAAGGTAAATTTTAGATCCATTAGCCACAGCACTGAGTCTGTTACTACGGCGCTCACAGAAACTAACCACCCACGCTACGGACTGGAACTGCCCAGGAGGGTTTCCCAGGTATAATATTTTAATAAGAGCTGGCAGAATTTATCATTCCTTTTAGCATTTTGGCTTGATTTCCAGCTCTCAGAATTTTCCATGAGCATGGACATTTCTCAGGACTTACTAATTGAAACTATCTACCAAATAAATTCTACATACATTTCAGCAATTACTTGGTAAGCCCTTTATTACAAGCATTTGAAACTTCAGTTGCACAGATTAGTTTTAATTGGAATAATTCAGATGGATGAGTGCAAGGGTCACCTGCAAACTTGTCCTTAGCTATACCATAAAGTATTACCAGTACACCCATTTCAGGAAGTCTGATGCTTTCTTTTTTTTCCTTTTTGTTGTTGTTTTTGGCTTGGTTTGTTTTTTAAATCAATGTGGTCTTACTGGTAAAAGCTCAAGTTTGAATGAAATTTCTGCTGGTACTGTTCTGACGTGGAATGAGTTAAAGATGTTAGCACTCCTACACTGACAGCAGCAGCACTGCAATTGGGTTTGTTTTCCCCTTTTAACTACACTAGACAGTTACAGCAGGAAAAGTTTTCTAAGAGTGGGTAGGGCATTACATCTTGTCACCTGTCATATTTTGTGAGAAGGACAGGTTGGTTCTTCTAAAAGATAACAAATTCAAGCACCCTACAATGCACCTCAGTGCTTTTCTGAAGAAGCCAAGCCTAGCAGCACAGTCAGCCTCTGGGACCATTTGCTGAAAATAAACAAATGCCAAGGATGCTACAGGTTCTCAGATGGATTGAATTGCCAATTTCTTTTCATCTAGAGTTTTAATCTTGATTTGAACCCCAAGCTAGAAACAAAATGCTCTACCTCATCTGCAGTAACCTAAACCATCTACCTGGTTATGGCTGTAGGCATGGCAATAAGACGTGTCCATCTGGCCTGATACCAAAAAAAAGACTTCAAAAAATTTCAAGACAGGGTACTACTACGAAACCAGTTAACCTTTTGCTGCACAGCTCTGCAATCTCAGGTCTGGGGACAAATGCAACTTTGGTGTAGGTAATAGCAACAGATATCAACACTGGTTCTTAGGAATGGTTCTGACTGCTCTCAACACATGAAAAACCTACCTAGAGGAACGAGAGCTCCAAACAGGGCCCCCAGACAGAGCCATAGCACAAGGGAACCCAAAGTTCAAATACATACAGGCAATTAAAATATCTGTATGTTGCATAGTCCAGAAATAGCCTGAAAGTCATCTGCAAGAAAGCTATCTGGGCAGAAGGAAGGAAATCCCAGGCTGGCAGCAGCACGGTGATCCCATACTAAGGATCTTTGTTTAGCTAGTGCTGATATTAAAATAACACCTTTGAGTGTAAATTCCATAGCACAGGTCCAAAAGCCAAGGAACTGGTGGACTTGAAATGAAGGAAACAAAGCAAGAGATCCGTTTCCTCTATAATAATGGATCTCTGCCAGCGCAAATCCTGGATCTCTAGCGTGTGTCACAGAAACTTCCAGATCCCATTACGATTCTTTCACACAGGGGTGCACAAAGAAGATAAACAACCTGGGGAGCTGAAGTCACTCCATTTCACACAAGTATGAAAAGGAGCATAACCTGGGCCACAAGACAGAGCATAGGGCAACAAGCTACAATATGTCAGCAAAGAGCTTGTGGCTGTTCTGCCAGTGGTTGTCCCACCTCACAAGTACTCTCTGGAGTAGGGGCTCCAGGGAACAAGTCAGAGGGCTGCTGTCCACTTCCATGGTGCCATGCCATCCTAAAACCGTGGGCCAGGGAGGCTGGCTCCAGTCTGATGGGGGTGCAGGCAGCCTCTGGCAGAGAGCAGCCTGCTTGAGCTCCTTCAGCCAACTCCGGCAAAGCAGGGGAAGGAGCAGGCAGCACTCCCTGATGCTCCTCAGCCACTTTAACCCCTCAGATCCTGAGCTGCTTCTCGGCGTGGAAAGCTCTGCCGGGTGCCTGCACACCACACCGCGACAAGGTTCCGTTGGGCAGGCACTGAGGGCCAGACTGCAGGACAGCAGGCCACTACACACTGCGTTCACGGCATCCTGGAAATGCTGTTCGCTTCTTTGTGTGCTTTCTCTTTCTGTTTTTTTGCCTTGACACTAACAAAACTGAATATAATTTAAATGAAAACAAATAACTGCAGATCCCCAGTTGGGCTGCAGATAAAGACAAGTGAAAAAACAAGCGAAAAAAACAATTACAGCGCACTTCCTGGGTCTCTACCACTGAAAAAAACAATTACTCGCAGCGCACTTCCTGGGTCTCTACCACATGTCCAGTTTCACCGACGAGTTCAACCAATATGGAATAAACACAACTATAAATGCGGGCAGCTTTATAAATAGCCAGATTTTGTACCTTTGTGTTTACGGAGTTGCAGCTCAATAGGAGTTATCTGTAAAGGTAAGGTTTAATTTGCATGTTTTGCCAAGAAACCAAACTACAAGATGTATTCAAAAGAGCAATATAGCAATTACAGCAGGGAAGTAGAGTAGGGGAGTCTGACCTTCTTGTTTTACACTCAATAAATGCTATGAAAATCTGACAAGGTAATTATTTTATACCTCAGAAGACTCTCCACCAACAGTCAGCATGAGTCTCTGGTAGAGATGGAGATTACAGAAACTAGGTTAGGGATGTACTTCTTGTTGATAGTTTACATTCTACTTCTTGTTGATAGTTTACAGCTTTCACATGCATAAGCAAGTATATTTAACTAACAGGCAATTTTTTTTTTGTTTTGGTTTTGTTCTGAGTTAGTTAAGAGTGTTTGTTCCTGGGGCTGTTTCTGTATCCAAGGCAGAATGCAAAATCAAAAAAACACCCCAAAAAAACCCCAAACAAAAAAAGGCATGATTTTGAAAGGAATACTGCATTTCCACACGAGGCTCCTCCTAGCACAGCAAAACTCTTATTTAATTCCACTAACACTTCTCTCGAGTGAAAACAGGAGCAAACGGGACTTCCCAGTTTGTGCCCAGTGGTAAGCCTGGACACCACCTCTGAAGAGCTGACAGTGATCCCTCCACACGCAGATGGCTGCTCTCTCTGCATCTACCCAAATAATTTTGTTCCAGGGCTTTTCTGGAAAAGGGAGTGCTCCATCACCACCCAACAGTGTGCCTTCCCACAGCAGGATAAAACTTCTCCTGCTACCTAATTGCTTCTTCCCCCTAATTTAAACACATCAGCGCAGACTCTCTTTTGGAAAATGAAGTATTTGCTGTTATGGTGAGATGATGTATTGAAATCTCAGTAGTTGAACAATTAGCATTTGCATGGAATTTACTTTTTCTTATCTTAGTAATATAAAATTGCAGTAGTGAAATCTAAGAAATTAAAACTCTTGGTTTCCTCAAAAAATTTACTTTGTACCTTCCATTTCCAAGAGGTTTTTCTGTTTCTATAATAAAGGATTACTTTTGTAAACAAACATCCTTTCCTCTAGGCCAGCAAAAAAGACACAAGGCTAATTAATTATTAAACACATATTAGTGCATGGAAACACTGCAGTCTGAGGCTTGATCTTAAGTCCTTGGACTTCAGCAGGCCCATGTGAGGAGGCCTGGACTCTCTGCCTCCCCTTTGCATGGATGCTCCTTTATTTCAGCATCTATTTCCACACAGGAACATGTCTGCACCCCCGTGCTGTCTTCACCTAGCTGGAACTAATGTTTTCAGGAGCGCTTGGGTTAGCAGCACATGGGAAGGCAACACAGGCATGTTTATCTGTAAATTATGGACCACCATATATGTGCACAAATTGGCTGGTTAACATGCACGCACACAGGGTCAAACAGGAGTATGGCTAAGAATTCACCCTTCTTTCCTCTTCTTGCTCCATGCACAGGAGAAAACGAACAAGAAACATATGTATGGGTATAAACACCCGTATCTATATCTGTAAGCACACATACAGGCAGCACACATTTGCAGCCAGCATTTCTTACATGCACAGAATCCCATCTGACCACCACTGCGCATTCTGGGCATGCAGAAGCATAGCCTGGCACCCTAAATATCACACTAGGCAAACACCTCTTACCCAGATTTAGAAGCTGATCTAAAAAGGAAGGGATTTTCAGGGCATTCGTGTATGGATCCCAGGATGAAATTTCAGGATCCCCTGAAAAGAGCTCCCATGGCTGCAAAATCATTATTCTGCTTTCTGGTCTGCCTTCCACACCACATTAACTCCCACCTCACAGGCTCCCAAGCCTAGATGCAGAGAAGTGGGCTGCTGCAGCAAGAAATAGATCTTCTTTATCTGTTACATTTTGCTTTCATTAAGTCTGTATTTATGTAATGGAAATATACCCAAAGCTCCTAATGTTTCATCCAGAAAAAAAATCCTGGTTTGCTCCAGAATGCTTGGTCCTCAACCTGCAGCCTCTTAAGCAAAAATGGGAAGCAGAAAAATCATAGCTGTGAAAGGTACCTTGGGATTTGCAAGATTTAGAGGGAAAGGTGACCAGGATACATCAAGGGAAAAACATACCAGCTTTGGGGCACATAAAATTCTCAGAGTTTTGAAATCCTCGCTTGGTTCTTATTTTAACATCCAAGGCCACTGAGCACCAACTGTTTTAAGACACTTCAGTGGTACCAGAAGTGGAATATTTAGCTATGGTGGCATTTTGTAGATAGTCTCATTCTATGTGGTGTTGATGAAATGGAAAGAGGTGTCTAAAATCTGATCTCCAATGAGGAAACCCCTTCAAATGCTTCTTCCAACTCCCACTGTCAGAAATTAATTAAGAACTGCAAGGCAAGGTCAAAAAGCAGCTTTTTTCAGCCTGCATTAAGAAATGTATTCTGGTAGCAAAGCATGCCAGGAGGCAAATAAAACAGAGGGGAGGGAAAAAAAAAAAAAAGTTGCTCCTTTTGGAGTTCCCACAATTTAACATGTAGCTATAGGGAGGGATCCTCATGACTCCTGAATGCTGGAGGATGGTAAAGCTAACCATGGTAAGAAAAGAATATGCTTTACTGCAGTATCTGTCTCACCCGGAATAGAATCAATTTTGGCAAGTACAAATGGATTGAAAAATTGCAAACATTTAAAAAAAAAAAATCAAAGAGCACAATCAGTTGCAGAGAGATCTGTATTGAGGATTAATTCAGGGAAGGTTAAAGAAAAATTGACCAGTGTTTTTGAGATTCCGTCTCATGTTAGTATCCTAGATCTAAACACAGGCACCTGTTTACATAACTACCAATCCCTTCTTAATCAATTCATCAAGCACTGAATTTAAAGTACACATTTCAGCCCACATGAAGTCTTGTAGTGGTTTCAGAATGATGGTAGGAAGCATGGCCAAAGAATCAATTAGAAAGCACATTGCAGAGTTCACAACATTAATCTTCAAGGCAATGCTTCCTCTTGTATTTCTGCAGAAATCTGTTGTTAAGTAAACGTAATATGCACTTGCTCAGAGATTGTTTGTTATTAGGAAAAAACTACGAGCACTAAAATTATGTAATTTAAAAATTAGCTACCATAAAGGCATGTTAAAAGGGGTCTGTGATAAACAGCATGTATAAAAGAAATCTCTCGTACACATCTTAAATCCACACACGGAAAAAAGCTGAATCTGCTTTTGTGCTCCTACTGGGAAAGTAAAAGGTCATTATTTTCAGACAACGGCTCTTCTCCAGTATGGGTAAAGTTTGGATTTGGTTTAAATAAATAAGTCGTTATGCTGTCCCAACAGTATGTGTGGTTGACGTATGCAAAGATCGCTTCCCCTCGTGGTATAATTTGGGGGTTTTCTGTTTGTGGTTTTGTTTGTTTGTTTTTTAAATTTCACTAGACAGCACATCTACACATGGCACTTTCCCCCGAGAGCTTACCACTACTAGCTCTGTTTCCATACACACACATGGCCGTATTCAACTTTCTGCACTGTCGTTATCGCCATGAAAGCTGAGTCTGCAGACTGTAAGCGGAGACGCTAGACACGCCTGATGGTAGCGAAACAGATGAGGAGACTCTTCAGTTCAGCAATACTGAGGAGACACTGGAATAGATGGCCCAAGCTTTTATTAATGGCCCGACTGGAGCCCCATTACAGATTTCCCTGCAGAATGGAGTCTGCTATCAGCCTCTCATGGATTATCCTCTGACACAGAGCCAAACCCTATCAACTTTTCTTATTCCCTAAGATTACTGCCTTGCAGATTGTAGGGTGCTATTTTCTTTTGTGTTGGAGGAAGAGGGTTGAGAGGCTCTCTAGCTTTTCAGGGACCGGCATGATGTAACCTAGAAGACTCTCGGGACAGCACGTGCTCAGTACAGGAGCCCCACCACCATCCTCCCCACCACCCTGCGAGCAGACTCATCACGCCATGGCTTTGCTAGGCTTAGCTCCTAGAGACACCCGCATCCATGGGCAACAGCCCCCTGCGGCATGTACTGGAAAGCTGTCTCCTCCTGCACACCCTAGAGACTTCCCTCCAGCTCTCAGCAGGGATGAGCTGCAAGATGGATTTCCATGAAGAATCCCTATGTCTCCTAATGTGCCTGAGGAACCCTGGGGAGAGGACAGTACCAGCCCAGAAGCTGCATTTCTTCACCCTACAAAATCCCCAATCTCCCTGTCTCTTCCCCACATGGGTCACAGGATCATTGGAAAGCATCTAGCAAAAGTAGCAAGAATGCAAACAGGAAGGGAATATAAAGGGGAAACTGTTGACCAAGAGAGGCGCATCTAAGAAGTCTCACAGATTCAAGACCTAATCCCCACAACAGATCCTTTCCCAAGGGCATCAGCAGCCCAACTCTGTAATTATCAGGACAAGGCTGTGAGCCCAAGAGCATCTTCTCAGCAGCAGGAGTTGGCCGTGGTCAGAGCAATAATGATCTTGTCCTCATTTCTCTAACGAGTCCCCACTGGAGTTGAGACAAGGCAACCCGAAGGAGGGAGTCTCACCTTGTATGCTGTTAATTTATTTATTTATCTTGAATCAAGGTCTTAATCCATTTCACTCATCCAAGTTCAGGGTGCCACTGTCATGCATTTCCTTGGAAGTAAGATCATGCTGTCATTGTGTAACTACTGGGGAAAGAAAAAACTCAAACAAGCAGCAGCAATGCTAACCCAGCTCGCCTTCCCTCCATGCTCCCCCAAGCCAAGTGCTGCCTTGGCATTAATTCTGCCAGGAATGATATTGACACAGGCATTCTATTAACTTCTCCCTATCTTCACCCCAGATCTAACCGTACCCTAAAATACTCAGAGGTCTAATTATTATTTGAATGGGAGAGATTTCTAGTGCAGCTGGGAAGAGACTCCCTGCCAGTGTGGCTACCACAGATTTCCTGGGACCTCAGGGAAAAAACCTCCAACCATACTTCAAGTTTCCCAACTTACACTCATTAGTGATAAGCACTGATTGCTCATCATGCGTAATACTAAGCAGCTTCTTCAGCCTGGGGGCATCCTGTTTCTCTAGGAGAATAGCAGGGCTATTAAAAGCCACCATCCTCACCAACTTGAGTGTCAAAATCCCTACCAACTCTTCTATTTAAATTGTGTGCGAGCTTCTCCATGGAGATGCAAGTTGAGTCATTTTTTTGAGCGGTCCGAGCAGTTTCGATCGCAGCCGTGCGCAAGAAGTCCTGCTCCTGCTCCCGCTCCCGAGCCGGCAGGATGGGACCTCAATTGGAGGATGTTTACACAGCGAGCCAAAAGGCTCCCAGCTACCATGGAGGAAACTCCTCCGCTTTCCAGTCCAGGAAAAACCACCCTCCTGGGCTGCGGCTAGAGGAGCACCTGCGATGGCTCTTGGCATCCTAAAATGGGAAAGGTGGGCAGGGAATTCACGCGCGGACAGCCGGGAGGTGCCCCGCTCCATCCCCTCTCCAGGTGAAGTGCCGGGGATGCTGACGGCAGGACGCCGCGTGCCCTCGGAGCGACGGGAAGGGCACG
>NW_010258912.1:0-6157 GCF_000690775.1 Eurypyga helias
AAAGAAAACTCGTATTCCTAGGTATATGTTCCGCAATTAGATGCCTTGATCTGACTCTTAAATAAGCCAGTAACAGCCATGCAAGAAATATATTGAAAGTAGGAGTTAGCCACATCTTATGTTGTCTCATTACTTCCCAAGCAATATGTCTTGTAGTCTCCTTTAATTCTTTCAAGCTGTTCTGCTCAGACCTGTTTAGCCAGGGCTCTGCTGGGCACGAGGTACTCTCCCGTGCGCTGCATCTCAATACCCTTAGGCTGGAGCGAGATTTGAGCCTGTATCATCTCTGGAGTGAATGCTCTAACCGTTGAGCTGTGTTATTACATGCTGGGAGAAGCAGCAGCTGCTGCCTTGCACACAAGCTGGCAGATGGAGAGGTGGGGTGGTGGTCCCGCTGGGTGCACACGGAGCAGGCTCTGCCCAGCCCAGTGCCCACCAGGACACAGCCTTCTCAGGCCTCAGCACCCCACGGATCTGCCCACCCCCATGGGAGAAATTTGGGATGCACTCCTAAGCAAAGTACCTGGCCCGTAGGGAAACCTGAGGTCAAGCAGAGGTATTTCAGGAGCCTTTGGATTGGGAGCCACAGAGACCATAATTGTCATCTTAGGCTGTATTTTGGCTCTGCAGCTAGGACAGCCTCAGCGGTGCGGCATCCCTCCTCCCAGCTTTCCCGGCAGAGGTCACCCTTGCATCCGGAGGAGCTAGTGTCTCGCAGGCTTCAGGGATGTTTCTCGTGGCATGGCTGCTTAGTGGTGAATCACTGCCTTGTCACCAGCTGCAGAGCGGCCTGGTGGCTAGCCTGAGCTCTCCTGAAGCTGCCAGAGAGCTGGCACGCCTGCAGCCATCTCTCAACCTGTTCTTTCCTGTGGTATTTCCTACCTGATAAGTAATCATAAGTTCCAGGTTGCCGAGGCGGTTCATCTAATGCACTAGCACACATGTGTAACACTGTTATACACAGTGTTTAAGCTCAGTGCTTTTAAAGAGTTGGAAAACATCCATTGTGACTCTGATTTTTGCAGTTTCTATTGCCTGGATAGAGCTCTTCTCTCCAAATAGGCATTTGGGTAGAGTGTTTGTTCACAAAACAGAATTCCGGTGTTTATGTCCTAAGTGATAGAATCGTTAGGCCACTTTGCTGCAAAATGCATCTTCATTTGTAACTTCACTCTTAGGGGCAGAGTTGTTTTCCTTTGGGTTAGATTTGGGTCAGGAAAGACTTTTTTTGTGTAGGCAAGCTGGGAGCCGGAGGGCTTCCCTCTGGGAAGTCCTGACCACCCAGCATGGTGGTCATCTGAACTGGATGTACAAATATGTACATTTAATAGTCCTAAGCTTGTGTTGGGAAACTGCATGTTGTTGCTCAATGCTATAAATAACAAGATATTAAGAATTTATGATAGTAATAACTAATAATGCGAGGAACAAATAGGATGTACTTGGAGATTGTATCCTCTTGCTCTTTGAATATTCAGGTTGCAAACCGTTTGCTTAAACGGGGCCTTTCTGTGGGTCTGTTAGGTCAGCCACGTTTGCAAAATGTTCGTCAGCTCTTCAGGTTATTGCTCTGGAAGGATGCTGGGGAGTGCTGTTTGACTTCTGACCTTTTGGGTTTTTTTCCTTGTTCCCTAGGGTTATGACAATACGGAGAGCAGCGTCCGTAAAGCTAGCGTGTTTTGCCTAGTGGCAATTTATTCAGTAATTGGAGAAGAACTGAAACCTCATCTCGCGCAACTCACGGGAAGCAAGGTACAGGAGTCGTGCGTCGCTGGTGTGTTGGGAACAGCCAGAGCAGTGGCTGCGCGTAGCTCTGGGTCAAGTTCCCTGTACTCTGTAAAATCCCTTCTCACCCTGCCAAATGCCACTAGTACAGCACAGCACTTGCTGAGCCATGTGAGCATTTGAAATCCCCCCAAGCAGGCGCTGATGGGTTTCATGATCCATTTAATCCTGGGTAACTGCAAGCTGCTGCCGAGCGGGTCCTTCCCACTACAGCCATGTTCACCTTGCCATTTGGTGCTGCATCCCGGGGTGACTGTGCAGTGAGTGGGATCAACTAATTGATCTGGCTGACAGCCAGATCTTTGGCTTTGTGTCCATTCTGCAGCTGCGCAGGTAATGCAGTGCAAAGAGAGGCTGGGGTGAGTGGGAGGGTAGGTCCCCTCAGCAGCAGGTTGTGCTTAGGGCTGGTAGAAATGCAGGTAAAGCATAGCAGATGTGTCCCTTTCCTCCTGGGACACCAGCAAGCTCAAGTGACCCTTCAAAGGATTTTGTGCCCTGGAGTCAGGTTAGCAGCAAAACTCAAATTCTGACCTGATGCTGCAAGTGAAACCAAGTCCTAATTCAGCTCTGTCCTTCAGACAAGAGCTGGCATTTTGTGTTGAAGTGAGTGGTGTTTTAATTGCTTTTTAGAGCTGCTCAGGAAGCTGTCACAAGATTCCTTCTCCCGTTTGAAGTCACCATACCCAAGATATCTCTGCAATTAAAATAAATTCTGCATTTTTGTTTCTGAAATAGATCTCTGCGCGTGAATAGCTACTTAGCTCAGAAGCTTCGTTCTGTTATTTTGAAGCAATGATTCCTTTTGTGGGTAGGAAGTGTGGTGTAGGCCAAAACAACCTGAAATTGAGGGCACTTGGATTTTATTTCTGAGCTGAGTTGCCTTGTCCTTAAACAAATTACTTTTGCCTCCAAATTGCTCCGGGAAGAAACTTAACTATGGGTGCGGAGGGTTACCTCGTTATATTTGGGCAGTTAGGAAATCACGCTATAAAACGTTATAGAGGCTTTATTATCGCAGTATCCTAGGTGCTGTGGACTTACTCCACCACATAACTAACTGTAAACATGTGAGTAATTCTTCTGGGTTTACGCAGACTGCCTGCATGTTTAAAGTTGAACGTGCACCCGAGTCGCTGCAGGATCTGGAGCAAAGGTGGTAAGGCCAAAAAAGAGAAGAAACCCATGCAAAAGAAGTGTATAGTCATACCAGCTGCAGCGTACTGAGTCAGTGAAGATACTCAGTGTCACTGGGAATGAACATTTTATAAAGCAGGGAGAGTTCGGGGTGTTTACTAGGAGGGACTGTGGCTCTCGGGGTGCTGGTGTGCCCGCAGCCCCTCTGGCTTCAGTGGGAATCCTGCTTGTCCAGAGCAGCCTGCAGGACTGCGAACTGATGGCTGCTGAAGTGAAATACAACAGTTTTTTCTGAATCCCATTAAATCTCTCTAACTTCAGGAGGACTAGGCGTACCCTCCTGCCTCTGTTCTGAAATATGCTCGGCTTTGCTTCTGCTTTTCCTCCAGAGCCCGGTGTCAGCTCACTCAAATTCAGCGCAGAATGCGAGTTCTGAGACTTGAAGTTGAATTTTGTCCGCCTGTTTTTCCCCGGCATCTTCTCCTGATGTTTGCTTCTTTCTTTCAGATGAAGCTACTAAACTTGTACATAAAGAGGGCCCAGACCACCAACAGCAACAGCAGTTCCTCTTCAGATGTTTCAACGCACAGTTAATGGAGATATGTGGACATATGTGTAGACTTAGAAGCAATCAACGGTGCCTCTCAGAGACCTTTCTGCTACTCTTCACTGGCGCGCTCCATCCGCTCAAGGAGGCCATGCAGATATTTATTGCAATCAGTATTTTAGTCCCTTAAAAGCTTTTATGTAGAATCTTACTGGTATTGAATGTAAAGGAAGCAAGGTCTGTGTTGCAGTCTTCATTAAAAGCGAACAACAGAAAGCCATACTTAAACATATTTGCATAGCCTGCTGAAATCTCAGAAATATGTTTAGGTTAGCGTTCCAAAACTGAGGCCGAGAACCCGGACAGGCGTGAAGGTCAAACACATGTTGTTGGTTTAGTTCATACCCAGTTTTGGTTCCTGTGCGCTAGTTTATCCGCGCTCTCCCTGCAGCCCTTCGGGCTGGGTTCTCCTCGTCTCACCGGTCTTGTGGCCCTGTTTTGTGCTCCCCATCGCAGCTTGCCTGATGCGCAGGGCTCTCCGTGGGGAGATCTTTGCAGATGTGGCTGTCATTCCAGCCTTGGATGCTTTAATACTGAGAGTTATCCAGTGAGTAAAGAAAAAGTGGGTTCTTAAACATCTGACATTTTGTACATAGTTGTTCTGACAGACCTCTGATGGGCTGATTTCTTTGTAATTGTTCTCCAGCCAGCTGTGCTGTGCAAAACAGCTGGGCTCTTGCTCCTTTTGTGTAAATATTTCTCCCTTCCCAACCCATTTGGCCCTTTCATGTGCTCAAAAGACTCTCCAGGTTACTTGTTAACTCCCCAAAGGGAACCCGAGACCCAGTCCTGGGAGCGATGCCTGCGATGGGATGCCGGGGTTAGGTGGGTGGGGGTTGGTGCTTGTCGGTGGGTGGGCAGTGGGAGTGGGCAGGGCTGTGTGTCAGCACTGCCTTGGGAGGATAGCTGTGTTTTTCTTAGTTGCTAGCGTCAAAGGGCTGACCTGCCCCACCAGTGTCGGGTGCCAAATGGCTTTGTCTCCACAACTGCTTTGGGCGAAATGTGCATCCCAGAAAGGGCATCTGGCACGGAACAGAGAGACCCCATGGAAACGCCTGCTGAGCCAGCTGGGATGGAGCTGGTCCCTGCCACAGCTCCCCTCCCCTGCCTGAGGAGCCTGCAGTGCTGTTGGCTCCTTTGGACACCTCCTTCCTGGCCAGCCCCACGCACGGCCCTGCTGGGTGCCCTGCATTTCGGGGGGGTGCGGAGGGCCCTCGCCAGGCACCGCTGTCAGCAGGGTGCTCTGGGTGAGGGTGCAGCAGGGCAGATGTGAGGACGCAGACCAAGCCAGAGCCAAACCACCAGCAGCGCCCCACAGCACCACCCTTCCCCTTCTCTTTGCGGGGGTGAGCCCCCCCAGCCTCTGCCTGTAACCAGGGGAAGCAGGAGGATGCTGGTGCTGTGTTTGGCTCTGGGCTGGGTCCTGGCTGACGGATGCGCCCACCCCAAACCTGCAATGGATGATAAGGTTTTGGCTCCCACTTTCCAGTGATGCAGGTGGTAGACCTGCAGCTTATGGGTGCAGCTGGGGTGATGGATGTGTGCTCCCTGGCTGCTCTCAGTGCCTGGGTCTCTCTCCAGCTCCCTCCATTCCCCTTTGGGGAGCTGAAGGGACACCTCGGTAGCCTACTGAGGGCATGAGAATTTCCAGTACCGCAGCGGGGAGGGTGAAGCCCCGTTGTCCTCCCTTTCCGTCAGTCGTTTCATCTCTGTGTGTCTCAGCAGTGGCCCTAAGGAGCTGTGCTGGGAGGTGACACTTGATGCCAGCTCTCCTCCCAGTCCCGGCTCGGGAGGGTTGGGGCTGGGGGGACTGTGTGGGGTTGGGCTGCAAAGCTTGTGGGTCCATGATGGACGGGAGAGCGGAGGAGGTGACCTGCTCCTGAGTTCATCAGGATACGTCCGGGATTTTGCGGGCTGCAGGGCTAGTTCCCTCATCTTTCCCAGTGAGTGATGCCATGGCAGGAGAAACCATGGGATCCTGGTGGGTGAGATTTCCCCAGGGTCGTTCCGCAGGCTGGGTGAAGCCATCCTCGCTAGAGGGAGGATTGGCTGCTCCAAGCTTGGTGTCTCCCTTTCCATGGACTGCTTCTTTTCGACATCTTTTGGTATGCTTGTTAGAATACTCTTTTTTTATTTTTTTTTGAATGATTCAAATTATTTTAGTTTAACACAAATTTATTTTCCCTTTTGAGGAAATATTCAGCCGACTTGTTGGCAGCAGTTAGCTGTCTTGCTTGACTTTTCAGTAGTGGGTTTGGGTTTTTGTTGTGATTTTTTTTTTAATTTGTACTCTAACTGCTTAGTATTTATGCGTCTTTCTCCCCATCCCAGTTCAGCATCTTCTGTTCCAGTCTGGGATTCAGAAGGTCAGCATAGCTGACCAGATGGCAATTAGTCCCTCCCAGCTGTGATGGAGCTTGGTCCATCGCTGTTTGCTGTTTGTTTTATTTTGGGGTTTTTTTTTTTTTTTGAATGGCACACTGTAGCAGATCTCCAGGAATTGAATTCCTTCTCAAAACGATTTTATATATTTTATAAAATCCTGTTAGTATGCACTGAGAGTGAACGCACTGTAACGTCCCCGAACTGACCCTGGCACCTGCGCTGACACTACAGCGGGAGCCGGCGGCT
>NW_010258912.1:6195-28124 GCF_000690775.1 Eurypyga helias
GTGTGTTCCCCGGGCCGTTGGCATGCTGGGGGCTGCAGACGGTGGAACCAGGCCTTACGTTCTGAACCGGATTCTGTTCTGTTTGTCAACAGATGCTCATTAACGTGCTACTTGATTTCATTATGTGAGTCCATCGAGGACTGTTCGTCCTTTGAGTACTCTAGAAGTATGCTATACCTGTATACAGTAGAGAGCGTTCTGCTTAGGTATTTATAAATCACTGCGTAAAATGTACATAGTAAGGTGGCTTAGTACGTTGCTCACGACCCGACTTTCCCTTCTGCGTGTGTTTCCTTTGAAGTACTCAAAGGGCTAGCTCGGTATGTCACCCCTCTGATCTCCAGGGTTCCGACTTCAGCAAGCTATACAATCATCTTGGTTTTGGCAAGCGTAAAGGTCTCTCTGGCTACGAATCACAGCGTCCACGCGCGCTTGCAGAGGAAGATCTGCATGCTGGCAGTGCCTCACCGCACCGGTGAAGCTTGTGTTCACCTTCTCCCCGCAGTAGCCACCTACTGCAGCTGCCTTTTTTCTGTTGTTCCTTGCTGCCCATTATGTAGGGCTTCGATTTTTCATACCTTGGGAAAAAAAAAGAAAAGGAGAAAAAAAAAGTAAAATAAAAGTGTGTTTTATTTGCCCACCATGCTTTACAAGTCTGGATGGGAGGAATCTCTCAGCAGACAGCGGCTCCTGGCTGCGAGGTTGCCGAAATCTCAGATGTGGATGTGTTTTCTGCCATTGGCTGCACCAGTGCTCCATGGGCATGGGCAAATACCGGATCCACCTGCCCCACAGGTCTACGTACTGTAGTTCTCATGTAGTGCAGAAATATCGAGGCATGTGGCTTTCTTAAGGTACACTATGTGTGCTTGCCTGGATTACAATACAATACGAGACTGTCTTTTTTATTGCTTATTACTAGCTTACCAGTAACCCGTATAAGTAATGTAACTCGCATCTTTGTCATCAAAACCTTTTCTCCCCACCCCTTTATTTATCAAGCATAATATTACATATTAAGGGACAGGAAAATAGACCTTTGTAGAATACAGCAGGACGTTGCTAACAATGTTTTAAGTGGGAAGTGAAAAGCGCTCTGAAAAATGCCAGCTGTGAGAAATGACTTCGTTGGCACCGTGCTCATGCGCTTGTATTTTTTTTTCTTTCCTATTTTTTCCGCGTTTGTCATGTTACATCCATATCTGTATTTATATCTTATTTGTTTCACTTTTGAGTGTATCATGGCAATTGTACAGATGTTTTTTGTTAACATTTATGTGATAGAATTTGCTAAAAAAAAAAAAAAATTAAAATAAAACCTTTTGAGTTTGCCCTAGAATAAGTGGAAGTTGTGCATCTTTTCTGGGGGTAGTAATATTAGGGTAGACTCGTTATCCAACTCGCTCCATCAGCCTTTGCGTATGAAGGATTTGCTCTTACTCCTGCCCTGGCCGCTGTGTTTTCGTGTCTTAGAGGGACGTGGTGGCTGTTTCCTACAGGCACCGGTCAGCGCGTGGCAGTGGGGCCAGCGGGCAGCTGATCTTTTGGGGTGCTGGTCTTTTTCTGTCAGCTTTTAAAAGCTTTTGGGAAGTCATGATTTTAGGGGATTCTTGTGACATGACACGCTGGAGAGCGTTAGGCTGTTTGGCAGCTGATGGTCTCATGCGAAGTCATGTAACTGGAGGAGCAAGGGCTGCAGAAGACGCC
This sequence comes from Eurypyga helias, assembly GCF_000690775.1. Lineage (NCBI taxonomy): Eukaryota > Metazoa > Chordata > Aves > Eurypygiformes > Eurypygidae > Eurypyga > Eurypyga helias. The sequence goes on from NW_010258912.1 coordinate 7,903, forward strand.
TGTGTTACGAGGCTGGTTAAGGGAGTTGCAGGGGCTTTAAAAGACACAGCAGTAGAAGTTTGGGTGATGAAGTGTTTGGGGAGGGGAAGGCGTGCTGCGAACCGCACAGGTCTCTGCCTGGCTCCAAAGGACCAAGAACTTGAAGTGGCCGGGGAGCCCCGGCACTCACGCTCGCTCTCCTGGGGGAATCGTAGCTCATGGCACTGTAAAAACCTGTAACGGAGCTGGGCTCTGCGCTAGGGAAACGGGTCCTTAAGGTTTGTCTCTGGCCTTGATGCCGTTGCTTTAGCATCAAGGTAAAGGGTCCTCAAATACCTTGTGGTGGGTGCGAGGGAGCCAAGGAGAGCTCGGGAGGTCCAGATTTCCTATTGGAGGCTCTTGGTGGGAATATTGCCGGACAGAGGAATGCATGGAGAGTGTTATGAGCACCAGCGTTCAGGACACGGTGGTTCTGGCCCCGCTGGATAAGGCACTGCTAGTTAAGCTATCCCCTCTCGCCCCTCCTGCAAGGGGGTTATTTTATCTGCCCTTTTTACTCCCCGTCTAGTTACTGAGCTGGGACAAGTCGGACAGTTTTGGGGGTGTTTGAGTAGTTCTGTTTATCTGCAGCCCCCTCACAGCAGCCTCCCCAGCGTCTCCCTGCCCATGCCAGCTCCGGGACCCTTCTGCATCCAGGCTCTCCCTTCTGCGGGTGGGATGTCTCGCCCTGCAGTGGCTGGGTCTCTCGGCTCTGCCGCATGTTGGAGCAGTACAAGGGATGGTCCAGCCTTGCCCAGTGGCCCTGGATCCTTCCCAGAGTGCTACCATGTGTTCTTTCTCAAGCAGTGCCAGGTACCTGTGGTTATAAGAAAGGGAAGAGGGAATGAATAGAGCACTATCTCGTCTGTGCCTTGTAAAACTCCAGATGCTGGCCTAAATTAGCCTTACAGCCCTGAGGGACTTGGAGAAGCTCTGAAGTCTGAGGCATTGCAAATGTGGCATTAGACATCCCGAGCTGGGGAGCTGGATTTCACTAACACGTGCTTAAGAGGGTCAGTCCTTGCGAAACCCTTGGTGGGGGCCGAGGAGAGGGACATCCCACGGATGCAGAAATAGGTCATTCTGGCAGTTGGCGCAGGACTCATGCGGAGGGCCGTCTGCATGCCTGGAGGTCTCCTTTCCCTCCGGAGCAACAGGCAGTAAAGGCTAGACTGGAGGAGGCTGGACGTTTGCCTACTCCATCGCCAGAGAACATCTCTCTGTACACAGCCTTTCGCCAAACCCTCACGCTGGTGCTCAGGTTACGAGGAACCGAGGCCGAGAGGGAGCTGCAGCTGCTGGCTCATCACCAACCACCGCCAGATGCACGGAGCTCCTCCTGGAGAAGTTGTCTTCTCCCAGCAATGGCTTGTGCCCACTCCCTGCCCGGGCCTGACCCTCTGCTGACCTCCTTGGGAAACACACAGACAAGGGCCTGGGTGCTGAGACCTGCACCCTGGGGTGTGCCGGCACAGGCCGCCCCTCTGCTGCCGGAGCAGCGTGGCAGAGGGCAACAGCTCTGCGGGATGCAACCGCAGCGAGTGAAAGGTTGCCCAGAGATGTTGTGGATGTCCCATCCCTGGAAGTGTTCAAGGCCAGGCTGGATGAGGCTTTGAGCAACCTGGTCTAGTGCAAGGTGTCCCTGCCCACAGCAGGGGCGTTGGAACTGGATGATCTTTAAGGTCCCTTCCAACACAAACCATGCTGTGATTCTATGAAAAGCTTGATGGGAGCCCCACAGCGTGGTTATTCCGAAGGAGACACAGGAGCAGATGAAGATCATCCTCTTGTTCAGCCTCCTGGCTCCTCTGTGCTGGATTTCAGCATGCCCTTTAGGGCTGAGACCGCTGCGTGCTGACAAGGGTGCGTTTGTCTCTTGAACCGCCTCGAAGTATCTGTCCCTTGTAGCTCCCTTGTCAGGAAGTCCGCTGTTGTCCTAAGCCACGTGATGGCTTCGTGGATGGAGAACGAGGAATGGCTGTAATCGCTGGCTTAGGTGGTTTTCCTGGGCTCTCCCCTACGGTGGAGGACGGGAGTTGCTGCCAGCAATTAAAGGTAGTTAGGAGGTTCCTGGCGAGCGTGAAGGCCTGCGCTAAGCACTTGCAGCCCGCTCTCGATTCGTTTCTCTGTCCTGGAGGGTCTGAACTGCTACTGGTTTCTTAGCAGCCCGCGCTTTGTGATCCACGTCCAATTCTTTTGTGACCCCTTCCCTGATGAGGGATGTGCCGAGGAGCGGCTCAGTCAGCGGAGTTGCACTCCTGGACCGGGTGCCTTATCTGAATTTTCTCCAGGTAAAGAATAAGATGTTTTGACTTAAAACCCCTGAGAAAGTGCATCTCGGCTAATCGGTGGTAACTTGTTCGGTTAAATAATTCCACTGCTTCTGATTGTGCAATCCAACTGCTTGCTTGTGCAACCCCTGTTTACCCTCCCCAAGCAAACATCACACCGCCCTCTCTTCCCTTTACCAACCCATTTTTCCTGCTTTGCCTTTTCATACACATCTGTGAAGTATGGAAAGGGCCCTCCCTGGCGAGTGTGCCACAGTCCTGAGGGGAGCCTGCTGGGAGGGGGCTCGGTGCAGAAATGGGTGCCATACTGACCTCAGAGAGTACAGACCATAAATCTCCACTCCCTGCTATGATGGGAGAAAATGCCCTGCAAGGCTTTTGGGAAGCTGCTGGGGCAACACGGGCATGGGAGGCAACCTGGGCATCAGGCTGGGATGGAGGAGGCCTCTTACCAGCAGACACAGTGTGGTTGTGTGTTTGCTTAGGTCCAGAGAGAGCTTGTTGTGATCCTAGGTCACGGATCCATTCGTGGGTGACGGGGCTGTAGCCAGTACGTGCGTGGGACTGGAGGAGGTTGTTCAGCATCAGTGTCGGGCTCTGAGTGCCCGTACCGCACACGGCTCTCGCCTGTCAGGGAAGTGCTCGTGCACAGATGGGAGGGCGATTACACCATTGCAGCCCTGTGCTCCCCTGGACCGCCGTAGGAGATGCTCACGTCTCAGGTTCTCCCTGGGGATCTGGCTGCAGCCGAAGGCTCTGGAGATACTGGCCTGTTAAACCCAAGGCCCTTATGCAACATGGCCTTGCTCTCCGTGCTGCGTTGTCGTGACTTGGCAGGTACCAAAACAGGCCAAACGAAGCTGTTGCTTTCCAAAATCTGGCTACTTCTATCCATCCCACTAACCAGGAGCCAGTGGCTCTCCTTGCTGCCCAGCACGGGGCCCAGTGGGAATGGGTGCTTGTTCCTTGGGATGGGGCTGATGCTCAGCCCCGCGGAGGGATGCAGGGTGGCTGCGGAGCAGGAAACAGCCACTCGGATGCCATGAAAAGGCAGGGGCTTGCTCGGGAGCGGCGAAGACAGGCAGCAGCCGAGCGGGCAGCGTCGGGGAGAGCGAAGGCAGCGTAAACCAGACCCAGCTAACACAGGGCCGGGGGGATTATAGGGTGCCAGGGAAGCTGCTCGCAAACACAGCGGGGACAAAGCAGCCCTCCAGAGCTGAGGGGTAATGAGTAACTAATGAGGAGAGGGATGAAATTCATAATGACTCAAAAATGGCTGAGATAATGAACTCCTTCGCTTTAAATCCACCTTTAACAAGAAAGCTAAGGGAAAGGATTTAGATCAATTAAGAAGTAAAGAAAAGCAATTTTGTAAAAATAGCTATTGACACAAGCAAGTGGGGGAACAGCTGGCAGGTCTGTGCGTGCAGAGGTAGCAAATGGCTGAAGCCTGTGGCTGAGGGGTTTTGCAGGGGGAAGGTTTGGTTCATAAATGGTGGGCGATTGCAATGAAACCTGCCTGGACTCAGCCCCGCATTTGTGTTGCTGCTCCGTGCAGGGAGAAGGGGTGATGCCAGAGCAACCGGCCTTGGGGAGCAGCTCAGCTGCAGGAGCTGCTGGAGGTGAAATGGAGTTGAAAGTCCTCCCCATGATCTGTGTGCTGGGGCTGGGGCCGGAGCTGTGCTGCTGGTAGTGTCAGACAGTGGGTGTGCGGGTTACCAAACCCCGACTCTCAGCTAGGCAGCTACACCACCTTTTCTTACAGAATCACAGAACGGTTTGGGTTGGAAGGCACCTTTAAAGATCATCTAGTCCAACCCCCCTGCCATGGGCAGGGACACCTTCCACTAGCTCAGATTGCTCAGAGCCGCATCCAGCCTGGCCTTGAACACTTCCAGGGATGGGGCATCCACAGCTTCTCTGGGCAACCTGTTCCAGTGCCTCACCACCCTCTCTGGGAAGAATTTTTTCCTGATATCCAATCTAAATCTTCCCTCTTTCTGTTTTGAGGCCCTTTCTCTTCTGCAGATAAACTGGGTTATACTGAGGTCCAATTTAGGGTGGCAGAGCTGAGCAGCTCTTTTATTACTCTGTTTAGGGTATCTCAAGGGCTACCATTGGTGGGGTTTTTTTCCTCAATAAAGCTCACTTGTAGGAGCTTCTCCCTCCTCAGATGCGTCTCTGCTTGCCACCACTTTTGATGAAACCCACACCTGGCAAAGAAGGAGGCTGGAAAAGCTGGCAGTACCCAATTTCTACATTTAATGACTGTGTGTGGCATAAAGGCACCCACAAATGACAGCAGGTGGACTGGTAGTCATAGGGCAGCTTCGGGAAGATGGCACCAGTATGCTCCTGGGCCTGGGGGTATGCTGAGCACCTCTTGCCTGGACCCACCCCACGCTCTGCTCGGCTTCTGCTCCCACTCGTTGGGCACACAGGGCACCTTCAAAGTGAACACCATATTTTGTGTTTGCATGACCCCTCATTGGAAACACTGATAGATGTAACAGACCAGCATGGATTTGGCAGGGAGTTGGTGATGACATCTGGCTGTCCTCTTGCCAACAAGCTTCGGGGTGACCGTGGGGAGCAGCAGGGGGTAGGGGTCACAATCCCCTCCCGTGGGGTGGAGCAGCCCATCGCAAGCATCAGCAGCCACTCGTGGGCAATAGGTATGCCATGGCCCTCAGAGAAACAGCCCTCATTGCCTTCAACCCTGCCAAAGCTCAAGGGTCACAAAAGAGGCTGAAAACATTGGAGTTGCCCCTAAAACCTGTTCATTACCTCCTCATTAGAGGAAACAGTTTCGGCTTGCGCTGACTGCTGGCAGCAGGACACTGGGATATTCTCTTCCTTGTCCTGGTGACCCCTCTACGCCAGTAACCCCTCTCCATCCTCATCATCCTTGCCCAGGGTTGGTTCTGTAAGTTCCATCATGCCCAGACCTGCCTCCTGCCGCCTCTGCTCCGTGGGGTGCCCCAGTGCGGGGTCTCCTGCTTCCCCTGTGCTGAAACGCTCCCTCACCCCCCTGGCCCAGCTCAGCACCTCAGGCTTGGTGCTCAGGGCTGAAAGGGTTAAACAGAGGGCCCTGTTGCAGGGGCAGTTTCTCGGCTGTTGGTCTATAAATAGGAGCCGGGTTTCTAATCTGCTTGTCACTCCTTTCCACTCCCCACCAGTTTTTTCCTGCTTTTTCCTGCGAGGAGATGTCTGCAGCCGAAGCTCCGCAGCCCCGCAGACGCTGCTGGGAGAGGGGAGGCAGGCGGCCGAGTCTCGCTCTCTGTCAGTCCTCCTGTAACCCGTTTTGGCTAAAAAGCCAAAACCAAATAAAATAAGGAGGGGTGAGAAACAAACCCCTCCCCTGGCAGGGTCTCCATGACCCTGGTCTTTGCTGTGAGTCCCCAGCCTAGTTTTACACCCTGCGTTGCCCCCTGGAGCCGTGTCAGAGCTGACCCCTGTTTTGGGACACGTACAACCCTGGTCCAAGCGCTGCCAGCTCATGTGGAAGACCCGGCTCTGCTCCCTGCGTACAAACACCCCGCCTGGCTGCTGGAGAGGGGAGTGGGGTCTGACAGCATTTTGGGGCTCCCAGCAAGCCTCCCATCCGCTGGCTCCCCCCGTGCCGTCATCTTCTGCCTGTTCTCCTCCCTCTGTCCACCACTAACTCCTCCATCCTTGCCAAGCATGCAAACACCCCAGCTGGCCGCTGGAGAGGGGAGTGGCGTCTGACGGCATTTTGGGGCTCCCAGCAAGTCTCCCATGTGCTGGCTCCCCCTGTGCCGTCATCTTCTGCCCGTTCTCCTCCTCTGTCCACTAGCACTAACTCCTCCATCCTTGCCAAGCAACAGTCGGGCCATAAATCCTTCTGAAATGTGTGAGGACCTGCTGGAAAAAGGTGCTGGGAGTTGCAGAGAAGGGCTGCGAAGAAAGGGCAGCTTCACGCTGGGATGGGGAATCCATGGGCAAGTCAGAAGGTGGCCAGAGATCAGTGAGGACATGATGACTCCCAGCCAGCTCCACTTGGGTTGGATACTGAGCAACAGAAGGGGCCTGGAGAGGCATGAGAGCAGCCCTCAAATATGCCAGAGGTGAATGAAGAGAGGAGGGAATGAGGTCTTGTCTGTGGAGGGGGCAAGAAGTCTTGGGCTTGGCAAGAAAAATTTAGGTGTGAGGAAAACTTAATAGTCCGAGTAATAAAGTTGATCTGTTCCCAGGCCTAATTTTGACAAACTGATGATTTGATCAAACATGTGAAGGGGAAAGTAACTCTTAAAGGGTGAATGAGCCAGTGAGTGAATCCTTCTGTTGTCTCGACCTGATGCGTGTCAGTCCACTTCACCTGAAACCCCAGCTTGGATGAGCTCTTCTGTTGATGGACAAGGAAGACTGGAGGGGAATTGGCCAAAAAGTGGGGCGGTTCATTGCACGGCTCCTTCTGAGCGTGGCGTCCATGCAGCCAGGTCAGATGCATGTCCCAGGGGCCTTTCCCTGCGTGCCCATCGCGAGCTCCACTGCCATCGAGAGCCGCTTTCCAAGGCTGCTGACTCCGCGAAATGGAAATGTTCTGCCAAAGAAACCTTGAGTTTGATAAAATTGCTAATGGGGTCCTGCTGGCTTCCCTGACAGCTTGGCTCCATGCCCTGCATTTGGAGTAGCTGCTGGGAGGGAGGTTGGTCTTCGCAGCTGATGGAAGGTGATGCGTGGGGCTCCCAGGGTGCCGGGTCTGCCGGCGCTCTGTACAGGTTGCATCAAGCCAGGGCACTCCGGTGGCATCTGCAGCCGTGCAGCCCTCAGCACCCTGCCTTGTAGCTGCCCCTAGTGCTCATCGTACCCTGGGTTGACTTCCAGGAAACATGTCTTGTTTCTGACACTGAATTAACCTTTTTTTTTTCCTCAAAATCTAAAGGCTTCTTATTTATTTTTTTTAAGGAGTGAAAATCCAGCCTCCTGGCCAGCTTCAGCTCTGGCCTGAGCTGAGGATGCTGTGCTGGAAGCAGTTAAACAGGACACCTCCATCTATGCCCCAGCTCCTCTTGCCCTGAGAGGACAGAACAACCTGCCTGGACCGACAGCAGCAGCAATTTAGTCCCTGCTCATCCGGCCAACAAAAAGAAATAAATGGAGGTAGTTATTTGCCTTGTAGAGCTAACGCAGGTAATCAGAAAGCCCTGGTTGCTTTTGCATCCCATTGACCCAGAGCTGGGGCTGAAGGTTTGGCCATCCTTCACCTTGCCTGACCGTGCCCTCTCAGCACTGTCGTGGGTGCTCCCAGGACCACAAAGGGCTCCTGGTGCCTCTGCATGTGTCCCTGGTCACCTTGCTCAGCCCCAGCCCCAAAAGGGGCTGTACCCTCAGCGCCCTGGTGCGGAGCGGCTCCTCCACGAGGCAATGGCAGCAGGGCCCCTGAAGGTGCCGACCCTGCAGGGAATCACCCTTCGCACCCCGAACCTCTCCTGAAAGTGGTGACTCCTCCTTTCTCTGGAATCAGCAACCCCCTCCTGAGTGTTGTGCACGAGTGATGGGCTGCCATGCTCAGAGGACGTTGGTGTCCCAGTGCAGAACTGCAGCGGTACCTGGTTCTCTCCTCCATGGAAGGTTTAGCCTCACAGCTGCCTATTCCCACTGAAATCTACACTGTAAAAGCCATGTCTGTGCTTCCTTTGTCTGTCCAGCTGATATCCCACAGCCAGTGAGCACCCATCTGCTCCCACAGGCTTGGAGGGAAGCAGCACCCTGCAGTTGGGGTGGCAGGAGCTGCGGTGAAGGGCTGTCAGAGGCTTCAGGCTGTCCTTTCCCGGGACACAGTGCTGCGGAGCAGGCTGGCTGATCACGGCTGCACCCAGGGCAACGTCCATCTCCACCGCTGCCGAGATTTGGGGACTCTCCAAACCCCATACTGACATCTTCAGCATCTGCTGCAGTGGGGTGCAGTTTGCTCTGGGAGCATCTCTCTGCTTGGGTGGGTACTGATGTTGCTGCTGCAACGAGTTCAGGCTCTCAGCCTCTGCTCCGAGGGTTAGCTGCGGGGAAGACCATCTCCTCTCAGGATTTTGGTAGATGCTCCTGCCAGCCTGTGCTGATATGCACCCCTGGGCAACACCATTCAGCACGGGCAAATACCCGTTTCAGAGTTTAGGGACATTTGCAAGACTTCTGCTGTTATTCAGTACTCCTGGTCCACCAGTTCCCACCACTTCTTGTCGCAGGTCCCTGGTTTATACTTGGCTGCATGTGGTCCATGGTGGGATCTGTCTCTGGAAGGTTAATGCAGCTGGAGAAGTCCCTGGAGGTTTTCCTTTCCACTGAGCTGCTTCACTGTACTGGTGACCCAAAGCTGTTCCCAGCAGCTGAAAGGTGGGATCCCCCCATTCCCGCTGCTGAGAGGAGCCTGAGTCCTTCCCCTGGCTAATCCTGGGTGTTCAGCAATAGGTGCTGCATCCAAGGTTTCCTCTGGGACACTAGCAGGAGGTGGCTGCAGCACAGCCCTTTTCCTTCGGAGTCAGCAGCTGAAATTCAGCCCTTGCCAGAGGTGACCCAGTGCCCTGAGAATGTGGGAGCACTGGAAAGGGATCCCTAGAACTGATCTCAGCTCAGTCTCTAATAGCTCTGCAGCCAGGGGACAGTGCTTTGGCTCTGCAGGCAGTCCTCTGGGAGCAGTCCTCTGGGAGCAGTCAGGGTCACTGTGGTGTAGGGATGGAAACTGCACAGTGTTAGGTTTGGAAAAGCAAAATCCCTGTGAGTCACTTGGCTCTCACTGTGCAGCGTGGGAGCCAGATTCCCCTCTTGCTTGCTCTGGGACATTGCTGCAGATCAGAGCACTCCCGTGAGAGCACCGCTGCTGTGGATGCGGGGATGTCCTCTCAGTAGCATTTTGCCCTGCGATCATCACCCGAATGTGATTTCTCACTCTGCCTCCTTTGGCATTTGGCAATCATCTCCCTGTTTTGGGTGAGCGCTAAACATTAACTTAGATGTGCACTTAGCTCGGTGGTGTGTTTGGAGCCCAGTGTGCAGGGAGGGGATGCACCCAACCCCAGCCCCTGTTAAGGGTTCAGGGATGCCAGAGTAAGAGAGATGCCGAGTGCGCACCAGCCGTCACTGAGCACACACCTCTGCTTGGCTGAGGACGTCTCCAGACATCCACCGAGTGCTGTTTTCAGCTACCAAACCCCTTTGATTTCCTTGATTAGCATAACTAGGAGGTCCTTGGTTATTTGAAAGCAGAGTGAAAAACCTTCTCAGCAGAAATCAAAGTCCCGGAGGGGACCGGTATGTACAGGAATGGCATTAACAACTAATCCCCTCTAATCCAAGATGACATCCTTATCACATGAGGGCATAAAATGTAATTAGACTTATATAGTGCTATCTCCAGAGCACTAAACAAATATTAACCAATCCATCTTCCCAGCGCTCCTGTGGGGACAGCCTAGTTAGCCTGGCCGTGCAGGTGGGGAAACCGAGGCATGGTACAGTGTGCTAGCTGGGTCCTTTTCTGGAGAAGGCCACGCAAACCTTGCAACCCCAAAACCAAAATTAGCAAAGCATTTATGACCAGAGGTGTCTTTCGGGGGCACTTTTCAAGGCCCCTGTTATCAAGGGGATGGCAGGTCGCTGCTGTTTCCTTGCACTTCCAGGATCCCTCCACAGCTATTATGTACCTGCAGGGAGATAAAACACACGTCCAGACATGGGCTTCCTCTATAGTTAAAACATGTTTAAATGATATGTGACAGGGAGGGTGTCCCTGCCCATGGCAGGGGGGTTGGAACTAGGTGATCTTTAAGGTCCCTTCCAACCCAAACCATTCTGTGATTCTGTGATATCCAACCATCCCTTCAGCTGTGTTTTCTAACCTTGCTCACTCCCCAAATCACCCCATCTCACATATGCTGCAGAAGGTGCCTTTGCCGGGAGCTTTGCTGTCCTCCCCTCAGCCCTCTGAGGTTAATTGGCCCCGAGACGGGTAGCGTGACTGGTGGTCACTGCCTGCGTGGAGCGGTGCCGCTGCGCTCGGGACTGAAGCTGGCATGCAGACTTTGCAGCCTGACCTCAGGTCTCGATCGTCCCTCAGCACCGAGGGTACCTGGGGATGGGCAGGGAGCTCTGTCTCAGACACCGACCTGCACAATGCCTTTCACCGGGCTGTGGTGGGTTTTTATTTAATAACAGGCAGGGACTGATCCGCTTTGAGCGATAGGACCGTTCGCAGCAGTGGGGGATGTGGTCCTCTTATCAACGTTGGTCAGCAGCGGGTGCCCTTGACCAAGCTTCCCTTTGGCAGAGGAAGACACGTTCATAACAGCCACCGAATTTCTCAAGGCCTTGGGATAAGATTATATTTCCCAGTCTTGCAATGCCCTCTGCTTCAAAAACAGTTGGATCTGTTTCAGTATGAAGTATAAATACCTGGGGTCTACGGGTCTCTGAAACCGAAGACACCCACAAAATACTGGCACAGAAAGTTTAATGGGCTCCTCTTGGGTGGGAGCATGTCGGCATCGCTCCCTCGATCGCAGGACATTACCCTTGAAGATGTCTCACAAGATGCATTTATCAGAGGGCCTGGAGAGAGCTGTGGGGTGTAGGGTGAGGAGGGAGAGTTGTGGTGTCCCCTGGGTGCTCCCCGGCTCCGAGCCACCTCTCCCCTCTGTGAGCTGTTCCTGCACCCTGTGGGAACCAGTCAGTGAATGTTCTGTTTTATATTCCATCGGGAGGGTATGAAATAAAGCAGTGATGGTCACGGCTCACTGGTGCTTGGTTTGCATTATTAATAAAATTACAGATTTTCTGGAATAGAAAAGAAGATGCCATCTGCTGAAAGCTTCAGCAAATTTTCCAGGCCCAAGGAGGGAAGGATTGCCATCGAGGCTGATAGAAGTTGAAGTGGTTCATGGAAAGCTGTTTTGCCACTGGTCTCTTTGGAGTTAAGACCACGCTATACCCTCACTGGGCTGAGGGCAGCATCCGTCCTCATCCCTCCCTTGGCTTCTTCCCTCCCTGCTCCCCACACTGTGCTGGCACCATCAGTTGCACGGCCTCGGATCTGGGGATTGATCCGTCTGAGAAGCAAACTGAAGTCCAAAAAAAAATCCATTCTTTCCCCAACGGAGAAAGACGCAGAGGGAGCCACTCACCTCCTGGCGCTGCTGGTGCCGGCGAGGGGAGCGGTGCAGCATGCCCTGCGGCGGGCGGACGGGGTACAGGGGAGGCAGCACTGCTGCCTGGGCTGTGTCCCCCCAGCTCCCGCTGCGGGATAGCTCCATTGCTGGGAAGTCTGTGCCACAGCAGGTTTCTGCCTGCTGAGGGGCTGCTGCTAACTCTGTGACCAGGATGACCACTAAAACCTGCACTTCAGAGGTTGTCTTCTGACATGAGGCAGTTAAAACTGACAAATGCCCAAATATTAGCATGTTGCAGAGTAGGAAGCGATTTTTGCCCTTTTAGGCAGCTTACCTGACACTGCTTTTCTAACTTTATAATGCTGCCAGTGAACTGCTGTAACACATGTGACTTGGCCAACACGTCCTCGAAAAGCCATTGAAAAATGTTTCTTTTCCTTGCCGGAGGGGCCCTGGCTCCAGAGTCACTGGGTTTCCTCCCTCTGCTTCTGGAGCTCAGGCTGCCCAGATTAAATCGTGTATTGAAAAATTCCATAACAGCTTCCGACCTCAATGAATAGCATATTCAAGGCCACTGGAAGGCTCTTGAATTACCTAGTTCAGCGATTTTCAACCTCTTTTTTCCTTCTGATTTCCAGTAGAGATGGGAATCCCCCAAAAGTCAGATCTATAGCCAGCTGGCCAGCTCCCTGCAATCACTTTTCACAGACCCTTTAGGGGCAACCTGGGCCCTTGCAGGGTCTCTGGGTCACTGACTGAAGTCTGCTGTTGTGTGAACCCCATCTGGGAGAAGCCTTAGGATTACATGTAGATCACCTTAGGGGATGCTGCAGAGGAACACCTCTGGTCCCATTGATCCAGGCAAGGCTGGGCTGAGCTGGGTCTGGCAACCTTCAGGCTGGATCAGGCAAACAAGGGATGGCCTACAGCAAAGGACAACCTACACCCAGGCTGAAACAAAGCCTCAGACTACCAAAGGGGTGATAGCAGGAGGATAAAGGCTGGGGCTGGAGCCTTAAGGCATTCAGGGAGGAGAGAAAGGGCAGTGAGTCAGCCCTGCTGACCCACAGAAGTGGGGTGGGATGGAGGGACAAAAGAAGATGGTTCCTGTCATCTCCAGGGCTCAGCAGTGAGTGGTCACCAGCCATGGAATGATCCAGGATGGGAAGTTACCTTTACTAAAAAGACATTCTTTTGGACTAAAAGGTGACAGTCTGTGATGGTTCCCAACTCCCGGCTGCTGAGCTAGGATAACACCTGGAGTGCCATCCCAACAGTCTGCACCTAGAGCCATCTCCCCACATCATCGCTTCTCTGCTGTTTGATTCCTTAGATGTGGGCACTTAGCAAGCTACTTAAGGAATCCATCCCCTCCCTTTTGTAAATATTATCACCATATGGGTTTTCTTCTGGAATTCCCCGTGGGCTCCAAGTCACGCTGAACACTGTCACCAGTGGTACACTCCCTTCTTCAACACAGTTTATGCTTGGATTTGCTGGATTAAAACCATGTAATTTTACTCACTACTCAGGTTAGAAAAGTCCAAACATGAATCCTACAGGAAGAAGAACTCAAGAATCAGTTCTTTTAGGCATTTGAAGAAAAAAATGTCCAGGTGGTGTATATAATGACAAATCCAAATTGCCAGGTACTCCAAATAAATGGAAACTATTAAAAAGCAGCTATGAAGATTAGATATAAATCTGACGGCTTGACACTACCAAGTAGATTATGTCACCTCGGGTTTATTCTATTTATCCATAATAAAAATAACAGTGCTGTCTCACGTAACAATCTCGGTGATTGCTACTGCTTGCACCAGCTGTTATGAGCTGGACACTGCTGCACCGGGTCAGCTTCCCGCTCAGTGTTACTGCCTCCCTTCTGTTTGCGTTACGTAAAGTCCCTTCCCAAGAGATGTTTATAAGCTACGATCAAGTTTCTTAACCTTGTTTTGATAAATGAAAGCAGATGTTTGGCAGGATTCATCTGATTCATCCCCAGTGTTTATAGACTGGCACAGTCCAGGAAGTCTAGGACACTGTGCATCCTATCCTAAACAGATGTTTACATTAGATCAAGTAAGGAAGGCAGAACTACGCCTTATAAGCAACTAAAACTACAATAACCTTATCCTCCTATTTCACACTAGTATTTGTATTTCTCACATCTTTAATCTGTCTAAAATAACCTGTCTTCAAGACTGCAAATTTCTTTTACAATGGGCAACCTGTACCTACATCACACAACTCTTGATTGAACTATTCTGTGATAATACAGTTGTTTAGTTGACAATAAACAGACGTGTCAGGAGCAGTTTATTCTGTTCCCTGGTCAGGGGCAGCCTGGAACAAGTCCATGTTGTATTTCAGTGTCAGAGGAACCCATGCCCTGGGATGAACCAGCAAAATTGTTTTATAGACAGAATAATGTCCCATTTATGTGAACATATGCAGAGGTTGAGTAGTAATTTTGTGCCATCTTGTCTCTAGAGGTGGGGATAAAGTTGGTTATAAAGAAGACAGTTTGTGTGTTAGACTTTTTAATCTCAGTTAATTGATTGCCAATTTAACTGAGGTGATTAAAGGTTTGGAGAAACTGATGGGATGTCTGTCTCAAGACATAATTATTTCTGTTGTTCCTTCCTTGAGCTGATACTAAATGTTGGTTAATTGGCACTGATTGATTAAAGTAGAACAAAGGAAAACATACTCTGATAGTCTGAGGCTTGTCCTTACTATGAAATACGGGAGCACTTCTAGCCCGAGATAAAATCCTACTGAAGACAATGGTTTCTGCTTGGCACACCAAGCCTTGGCTGCGTCCTCAGTGTCTGTTGTCTCTCTACTCCAACAGCTGTTCTGGAATCAAACCTAAAGGAGACGAGAAATAGGTAGTCTTTGGCATGATACAGCTAGCAGTACGCAATATAGTGTGCATCTGACCTGCTGCTGACCTTGCCTAGCTACACCATGAGAACAGTTAAAGCAATGATCCCCAGGAGGGTTTGCAGTGAGGTTAGTTGTTTCACTATCAAAACAAACCACCAAGCCTTGGGTTGGGAGTGAGGATGTAGCAGTTCCACACTTTGCTCCCTTGGATTGTCTTATGTGAGGATATTCACTGCGGTTCATGCCTTCTGACTGCCATTCCATCCTGCTCCAGGAAGTCTTTATGAAAGCCACAGGGCTACCTCGGCGGTCAGGTGATTTGTGTGTGTTAGAGAGATACGAAATTTGTGCTGATTTGGAAACAAATGTCTTAAACTACTGCCAGTACATCTGCCCTGGGTTGTGTGGGAACGAGCTAAAATTGTCAAATTTCTATTGATCTCACTGAGGTTATTGTATACACAGGTCAAAGCACCCCGGTTTCCTCGCCTGCCGGTAAGACTACGTGCTCGTTACCTAGTGCTGATAGGATATTTGCACGTGGAAGCTGCAAATACGCTGTGTGCCATTGCATGAAGTTAATACAAACGTATTAACTTCCCCCACAGGAATTGCAGAGATGAGAGGTGACACCTTGTGCAAGCAGGAACTCTGGGATATTGAGGGGAGAAAGGAAAATTGAGGAAATGAAATGCATTTGTAACTAGTCAGTCGGGATGAGGCTACGCACCTCACCTTACCTTACCTGGCAGGGGACTTGGGAGGCTTTGTTATTAGACTAGGTGTTTGCTGTGCAAACACAATTTTAAAAGTGCCTTAGATTTGATTTATAAAAATTAAGGGAATAACATGTTATTAGGATAATTTTACAAATTATTGTCTTTGCAAAAGTGCTTTTAGGTATGGATATACCTGTTGGGAATAATTATTCAGACTATATATAATTAATACAAGAAAACCACACTCCCTTTTCCAGTTTATCTTCTTCTTGGTTATGGATTTATTGTATGAATCGTCTAATTAGAGCACTTCTATAAGAAAAACCTCATTTGATGGAAGAAAGCTTTGATGCAAAGACCAAATATTATAATAATAATGCTCATTGTTTTCTCATATTTGGAGTTTTTACAAGTCATAGCATTTGTGAAGGACCAGTGCTCTTGTGAACTGTAAATTGATTCTGCTCAGATCCAAAGAGTTCTCTGTGCAATTGGTGAAAGGCATTTTGAGTACATGATGGTCTTAAAATGTTTTTCTTTCAAGGAATTTAAACTGTGTCTGAAGGGGAGATGAAGAGCTCTGTAATGTACTTGATGCTTTGTGCTGTCCTACAACAGATAAATGCCCTGGGGGGAGCGTTTTGGATCTTCCTACATGCTCAATTGTGTCTAATTATTATCCTGAAATCTTTTCACATTTGAGAAGTTTACATTGGAGAGGATGCATCTGTTTGTCACTGTTGCTTTGCCAGGGCCAAATTGTAATAATGACTTTCCTCCAGAGTTAAAAATAACCTCTTTTCAGCTGCTTTTTGCTTAGAAGTCTCAATGGAGCAGGAGAGCACATGCAGTAGCGCAGCATACAGACCTGTTACCATGAGTCTCTTTGGAAGCTGTGGACATCCTACATTGTGTTTGGGCATTTTCTGTGTGGTGAGACCTGGACATTCCTTGAGCAGGAACGGGACTGTGGGGCATGTACACTAAAACCTGTGTCAAGACCCTAATATCCCTTGAAGCTGGACTTCAACTTGTTGAAATGTTGATGGGGAGGGGCCTTTGGATGTCTCTAATTTCCACCTCAAAACAGGGCTGGAGTGTACACTGGATTGAGTGAACCATGGGTCTGTGTGGTTGAATCTTCAACGCCTTCAAGGGTGGAGATGCCACAGCCTGTCTGGTGTTCCAGTGTTCCAGTTCTCTAGGGAAGAAGCTTTTCCTAGTGTTCAATCTAACCCCCAGGTCATGGCTTGTGGACATTGTCTTGAAGACTGCTGCTACTGAGAAGGATTTGGCTCCATCACCTTTTTAACTGCCTTTGCACGGCTTGTGGGCTGCTTTAGGTCCTGCCTTAACTTCATCATCGTTACTCAGCAAGCCTGATGCCCTCAGGCTGTCTTCACAGGAGAAGTGCTGGAGGCCCTGAGTGTTTTGGCAGTTCACCCACTGGTTCCTGTCCAGCTTCTCCACATCCCTCTTCAACTGGAGGCTGAAACAGATGCAGTCTCACCAGCATAAATTAGAAGGGAAGATAACTTCCCTTGATCTTCTGCATTAGTAGTAGTTTGCTTCATTTGTGGTTGGAGGGAACTGTTGTCTCCTATTTAAGCTGGCTTTCAAGATAACCCATGTGTCCTCAGCTGGGCTGATCTTGAAACAGTTGGTTCCCAGCCTGAACTGGCAGACGGGGTTATTCCAGCTCAATGCAGTACTTCACATGTCTCTGCTAAAGTTCATGAGGTTTCTGTTGGCCTCAAGTTTCCCAAGGTCCTGCTGGACTGAAGCACTGGCTCTCGGCACGCCAACCGCCCCACCTCATTCGGTGGTGTCTGCACATCTGCAGAATGCCTTCTGCATCTTGACCAGGCTTTTCAGATTCCTTTTTCCTGAAGGGGGAGGACACAGCCTTGGTCTGTGGCATCTACGGACTAGATGTCTTCTGGCACCTCTTTCTGTGCTTTCACACACCCACCCGGCTCTCGGGCAAAGCTGGTCTAAGCAGTCCCTGCTGCAGCCTGGCCCCGGGCTGCTCCATCCCTCCCTCCCTTTCCACTCCCCAGCTGCGCTGACACCAGTGTTTGGGGCAGGGTGGCAAACCAGGCTGATGGGACCATTTGGGATACACGCAGCCATCAGGCTCCTGGCCAAAATGTACATGCTTTTTTTTGTCATTCTCTCTTTTTTTTTAAGTCTTGTGCTGCTTTCCTGCTGGCGCTGTCAGCTCCGGAGGCCTCTCTCCACGCTGTAAACACAGCTACTGCATGTGCTCCATCGGAGAGAGTGCCGGTCCCTGGAGCTCACAAAGAGCAAGCCAATGCCAACAGATGTGTAATAAGCATTTAAAATCACTTATTTTGTCATCCAATCATCCATCGATCATCTGCATTGTGTAAATATTTTTTGTTTCCACAACAAAATGAATTTAAAGGAAATGTTCACCAGGAAAAAAAAAAAAAATTGATTCTGCTGATAAAATCAGGACAGTCAAAATGATTAATATGACATTGGGAAAAGTTCGCAAATGAGGTTTAATTTCTGTGGCAAAAAGACCTTGTGGATTCATCAGTGCTCGGTTGTGCCTGGAAATTGGGTGGCAGCTGGAAATTTGATGGTGACCTCTGATAAGCGAGAAAATGGTGAGAGTTTTAATGAATAACTTGAATAAGAAAATAACTAAGCCAGTCTGTGCAGTATTCTTCCTGATATTTGTTTTGCTATTAAGTTCCGTTAATGCGGTTCTCATTGTGTCATGACGATTGTGTTGACAGCACATCACGACGTATGAGCGTTGCTGGGAGTTTGGCTGCTGTGGAAGGAGACACATCACCTTAAACACACATGGTAGAACAGGGAGGTGGCTGTAATAGGTGTTTGGAAGCCTTTGACAAGGGGATATCAGAGATCATAAGGTAGAAATAGTCCTAGTGAACATCTTAGTTCTCCTCTGTCAAACCAGCCTTAGAACTAAACGAATTCCTGTTTAACTACTTTTTTTTTTTTTTTTTAGGAGAAAAACACGATTTACACCTAGAAGACAGGGATGGGGAAAGGGGGCTTTAACCACAAACTTTGGGAAAGTTGTACTCATTGTTGATTACTTTCCTTGTTAAATTGTGCAGTCCATCCTTAGCCTCAGTTTATTAATTTGCAGTGTTTATTCCCTGGCTCTTGTATCTTCGCTGTGGGGTTTAGGAGCATTTGTTATGAAATGTTGATTTCCCATGTATTTCTAGACCCGTGTTTGAGTCACCTGTTAATCTTGCTCTGGTTAAAACCGAACTAAGCTCCTTGTTTCTTTCACTATAAGGTGCATTTTCAAGACCTTATTTGTTCTCAGTTTTCCCAGTTAAGTGTTGTCCTTCTGTAACACCAAGACTACAGTCATACTCATGGTGGCAACCGTTGCCCCGAACTGCTCGCCACCAGCTATGCCCCGGAGTGCTGTTCAGTGGAGTCAATGGGAACCCATCCCATCTGGTGTCCCTCTGAAAAGTGGACCTACACAGGATGGATGAGGAGACCTCGATGTCAGTGGGCTGCCCAGGAGAGCCCGCACTTATCACTTGAAGCTGTCCCAAACCCAGGGAAAGGCATTACAGTGATTTTCCAGCTTCTAGAACAATAAGGGCTGTATAAAATAACCCTTCATTTGGAACATTGCAGTTGATAACAACCTTGAGTTTTTAGTCCTTTTTAGTTTCTGGTGCCTTCAGTATTTTCCAGGGAAGACAGAGCAAATTAACCAGACACAATACAGAAAATTTTCTTGGTTCTTGCAGAGCCTACTTCAATATAGTTCCCCCAAGGATCCCCAAGTCAGAGGCTGGAAACCTGTGAACTAAAATACACACAGAGACAACATAAAAGCACCACGCTGATTTCTTTTCTTAAAGCATATTCAGTGCTTGGGTGAGCATGCCAGTAAGTCTTCCCAAGTCTGTAACTCATTTCAGATCCCTGCAGTTCATCCAAACAGGCTGAATCTCTGTGCCCCGTGCATCAGGAGAGAGTTGAAGTAATCCCTGAATAACCTTGACTAATGCCATGATGAGCTGGTGGTGGTTTTTGGAAGCTCTTCAATACAGTATAATGTTCAACCTTGATCCTTTAACCATGTTTATTTTGGGCTTCATGAGCACAAAATTGCTTATCAGACGGAGAAGCTCCTGTTAGACTTTTCAGAAGCAACTCAGATGTTTGTGGTGGAATCCATAAAAGTATGGAGATGCTTTGTTTCATTTGAATATGGTGGGAGTTAAGTGCTTAATTAGCTTTACTGACCTGAGCTTTTACTTAGCCATCTCTGCAGTGTTATAATGCTCCCACACTCACATCCCTTTCTCCCCTTGGCTGATGGAACCACCTTTTTTTCCAAAGGAGAAACAGCTTGCATGACTGTATCTCATTCACATAAGCAAAGTCTACCAGGTTGGCCGAGAAGCTGATCCAAACCTCTCAACTCTCCAGCACAGCAAATGAAGGGCATGCATGTTTTCCACTCAGTGCTTAGCTGAAGGGATAGTAATGACCAGTGAAGCAGCAGAACAAACTTTTTGGGACAACATCATCTTCAACTGAAAGTGCAGATATGAATGCTTGAAGGTTTTGTGTTTGTGGTTGGTTTTTTGTGTGTGTGTGTGTGCAGTTTTTTTGAGTTTTTTTATTCAAAAGGACTTACATAAAAATATCATCCCATTTTATGTCGCACGGTTCTTTTGTGCCCAGGCGCAAATGGCCATAGGAAAAGATACTTGTTTTTAAAATACTTTTTCACACAAAAAGTATCCCAAAGTCCCTTCACAGCATTACCTCAAGTAGAAAAATCCATCAAACAAAATATTCAGTCAGGCCCTTCTTAATCATATGAGCAAAGCATTTTACCGTGGCCAATTGAACAAGCATCTAAAAAGAGAGATGAAGAGCAATCAACACAGCAGAGGGAAAGAAATTACTTTCATCTGGGAGGGAATAGGAGAGCAAAGGGAGGTTTGGGTGAGAAAGCTGTTGTGGATAAGATTTCTTCACTGAGGGACTGTGTAAAAGAGGAAGAGCAGACGCTGGGCGATCAAGGGAGCCCCAGAGGGGAGCAGAGGAGGACTTGGTCTGTATGATGTGGTGGATTTTGAAGATCAGGAGAGGGTATTTGATGCTGTGATGCAAACTTCCGTGCTGGAGGAAGA
>NW_010258912.1:28136-29742 GCF_000690775.1 Eurypyga helias
GGCTGAGATTTCTTTCAGGAGAGGTAGACAAAGAAGTCTTTTTTTTTTTTCATCAGATTTAGCTAAGAAAGGGATGGGAGGGACAGGAAGGTTCAGAAGACAGATCTGCTGGCAGTGTCTCTTTACAATTAATTAGCAGATCTCACCTTATTTTCTACATTAAAAAACAGTCCAGAAATGAAACAAATGGGATTATTTTCAAGTAATTTTCCCTCCAACACTTTTATTTTCTAGAAATAGTGAAGAAAACATGGACACATCAGACTTGATGTAACCCTTTGTTTCATATGGTATGGTCATTCACCCTTACATCGGACCACATATTTCTCCAGTCAGCACAGCAAAATACCCAAACTGTGGCAAGATATTTATTGTTTAGGGAAGTCCTTGGACACCTCAGCAAAGTTTGTCTTGTATCTCTGTTCAAGAGCTATATATAGACTTTGCTCAATCAAGGTCTCAGCAGCTGCTGCTGCTCAGATGTTGTGTGAGCAGAGCTACATATTTTTAAGAGTATGAAAAAGTGACATGATAACACCAGCCATTTTGCTTTGAAAAAACCCTGGTGTTTGTCTAGCTGTGTAGTAACAGAGGAAAGATAAACTACCTTTAAAGCACATTTATCTGTGCTATTTCTTAGCCTGAAACTAACAGAGACTGGCAGATATAAATAATGCATCTTAAAAAAATTTAAGACTCATAACACCTCTGTGAAGCTACTTAGTTACCCTTCAGGTTACCTTGTTCTTCACCTCATGACACATCAGGATATGAACTGTCCATGCCTGTAGTTATACTGCATCAGACTCTCTAGGGCTTGACCCAATGATGCTCTGTAGGTTCTACGATAATATAGATATTCTATAATCATAGCAGGATAATAAAACTGTCATCTGACAGTGAAATGCCGCTATCTTGGCTATGGAGTATGGCAGTACATAATAATGTATGCTGATAGCAGCGAGTAAACTGCATTTTTCTCAGTTGAAATTTGACCTGGAAGCTTGCAGGTAGGCAGACTTCTCCCGCAAAACCGACTGGAAGATTTTTAATGGCTCAGAGCAATTAAGGGTCTATTTCCATTTCTGCTGATGGATAGACAACAGGATGAAATGAGGAACCCTTTCCACCAATTTGCTCCCCTCCCCAAACACGAGAAGGACTGGTGGGATGGGAAGATGCACGGAGAGCGGGGAGTGAGGAAAATGCCGGGTACGAACATCCTTGTAGGTGAGGATCAGGAATTTGAAATGGTAAAGAAAGATTTCTCCTGACCGAAAAGGGAGGTGGGTTAGGAGAGGCAGAGGGGTTTTGGACACGCTGTCATTAGGCTGATGGGTTAGGGCTGAGGTTAGACCCTGACGCTGTCCTCTTGCTCCTGTATGTCCTCTGCTGGATTACCTTCTTTCGTTCTCCCACCTGGAAACCAGCCCGCTGACCTAACAGGGAGCACAGGCAGCCTCCGGGGCAGGCAGCAGGGAGTTAAAACCACCGGCTCTCCCTAACCTCCGAAACGGCCCCGGGGAGCCTGAGCAGGGATTTCACACCCAGCCCCGCGTCAGACCGTATGGGCAACCTGGGGCGGGACCGGCCTGCGCCCGGGGGT
>NW_010258913.1:0-11612 GCF_000690775.1 Eurypyga helias
ATATTAATATTAATAAAATATTAATTAAAATCTAACTGTATGTGCAATTAATAATTTAGCTTTATCAAGAAACAACAGTACAATAAAGTAGAATTAAGTACATAACACAAAACTAAGAAGTACAGTCTTCACTAAGACCACAATAAACAAAGAAGCCAGTGACTAAACTTTAATTCTTGGAATCTCTCACCATTTCTATAATCCTGCTCTTAATCTGAGATTGTGATAAAATTCACATTCTAGCCTTCATGTGAGGTGAAAAGTACTAAATACAAGGATTTTACCCTTAAATTAATAGTGACCTGACAGCAAGTGTGAGCAAGCTTTGACATTGCCCCTGCTTTTCATTTAACTGACTAATGTCAATTTTTCTGTCAAATTCACTGTTTCTCATTTCTTCTTGTTTGTATTATGGCTACTATATGTTGCAATTACTTTCCTCTCCTCTTGCTCTTTTACCACCTCTCTTGGAGTAGAAGCATCAGAGAAAGTGTTCCTTTTTGTTTATTTTTCTCTTCACTAACAACTTAATTGTTTAGTAGAAAAAAAAAAAACCAGGAGGGAGGGAACTAAAACCTGTGCCATAGGCTTTTCATGTACTAAGAAACAAGCTGTGACAAAGGCTTTGGAATAAAATATCCATGTCACGTGTACAAAAAAATTCAGCTAAAGGAGATTTCTTGAAGAAATTCAAGTTGTCAGGTGTGAGAGTGATAGTGAGTGCTAACCGATGAGAAGATGAGCAGTAATGGGACGTGCCACTTCAGCTCTCCCCATGCAACCCCCTGCCTGCTCTGCAGATAGAGCAGCTTTAACTAGTTCAGGGGAGCTGAAGGAATGGTACAAGAGGAAGTTCTCATAAGGTCACCTATAATGTGAATTTAATATACGTGGTAGGTATCTCACAGCAACAATAACCATCACTTATACACGTCTACCCTAAAAAACATTCAGCAGTTCTTCCCTTCATGAAAATGGAATGATCCAAACTCTTATTTTCTAAAGAAGGGACAGTCAGTGACTGATGGTAAAAAGTAAATATCATATTGACTTTTACTTCACGTAAACTACTTCTCACAAGAAGAAGGAAATCTGGAAGTCTTAAAAATTTTATAGTATCTTTCGTATTTGATCTTACAGATGACATGGGACTGAGATAATCCTACACCAGGGTCCAGTAGGCATTAGACATACTGCAGAACCTAGGCATTTGTCAGAAGTGTCCCATTCAGGAGGTTTTCTCTAAAATGATTTGACTTTGCAGAAAACAGTTTCTTTGCCATGAGACCTGGCCAGCATCCTATTCTAGGGGAATTTATTCACTGGGACATCTACCTGGACTAGAGTAAAAGTTAAGCCCAGAAATGCCATTAAACCTTTCCCCCCCGCCCCAATTTTTAAAGGAACATTATGAGATATATTAGCTAATGACAAACAGTAGTATAATCAATGGCTATTAAACAACTGTTTGTAGGACATCTTTCAGGTAAGCATGATTTGGAAAGCTACTTTAAGGAATTTCAGTCTGCTTCCCAACAGATATTACAGCATTGTCTGAGGGAATTAGTGCTCTCAGTAGTGACAACAGATGGCAAGACAAATTAGAAATTACTAGTTTAGTAACTATGGGATTAACCCACTTTTAATTTAAAACAGCAAGAAAAAAAATATTGACAAGAATGGGAGCTGAAACTGATACATGCTACTTTCCAAGCAAAGTCAAGTTGCAACCGCTGAGAAACAATACAGGTAAATGCAAATGTTCTTACCATGGTGTTCAGAACGATGTTGGCATCTTCTGGCACCTGGGGATCAATTGCAACAACCAAATCCTCATAGCCATTCTTATTTAGCCATACCATAGAACCTTTTGTCACATGCAGGAGCTGAAAAGACAGCAAAAGTATCAAACTCCTAGTCACCTCCATTACTTGTTCTTGTCTGCAAGGTTCTTGGTTAGAAAAGCAATGGCTTATCAGTCTTATTTATATGACCGCCTGCAGGGCGTGAGAAAACTTTGTTATGGTAACCCAGGATAGTTCACCTCCCCCATCCGAGTATCAGGAGTTCCAAGCACATCTTTTTTCAGCAACCTGGGATAGTCTGCCCCTTTCATCCGAGTCAGTAAGGGTCCCAAGTGCAACTTACCTTCTTGTCACAGTAACCCAGGGTCATTCACTTCCCCCTCATTGCACAGATGCCAGCGTGACAGCCAGCTGTGGATCTTGGCATTCGGACAACAGGACCTGCATTACATCAGCAAGTTCACTAACGAGACAAACAGCACACTGCATATGTATATATTAATCAGCAGAGGTTTTATTATCCACCCCTGCGGTGCTTTCCTTTGAGCTTCACTCCAGAGCAGGGGGCTGCTGCATCATATCCCCATTTCATTAGTGTCGGTGTCCCAGCGCTCCCACCACGGTAACGCTACGTCTTCTGTAAAGCCAAAGCTTTCACCCGCTGAGTGTTGTGCCTGGTCCCCAAGAGATTCACACCCACTCTTTGCTCCTAACACTGCTTTTGTGTTGAAAAGAGGTGTAACAGTTTGCAACAAGACACTGATGTTCTATGCAAGTATCAGATATGTTGGCTGCATTTCAGTATGTGTTAATTTTAGGAGGAAATACTTGATATATATTGTGATATATTATTACTGATATATATATATTTTTTTTTTTAATTTTATTTTCCTTATGACTTTTCAGGTGTTATTCATTCTAGAAGAGAAAAATAATTTCAAAAACATGACTGGAATTTCCTGGAAACTTTTCTGAACAACATAATAATTATGTAATATGTTATTGAAACAATAGAAAAAGCAAGATTAGATCAGTGAGATAGTAAAATTCTGATAAGTTCTGTATACAACATTTGGTTTGTAAAATCTCCCCTTTTAAATGGCATTGTTTGCCTTTAGATGAATAACCATCCCATCGGGAATAAAATGTGGGGTTTTTGAGTGGGAACAGTTTGTGAAGCAAGCCACATTACTCTGTGCAGCTGTCTCATCCCTCCTCCTCATTTCTCACTTCATACTCAAAGAAACTTGTCCAGAAGTGACTATATATTTTATTCCAATTCCTTGATAAATTATTTAATACCATCATGCCCATCACTGATTTGCAATCCTTTGAGAAATGTCTGTTAGGTGATGATTCCTGACCAGCTACATTTTGAGATCTCCCAGGTAGGTAGTTCCTAATTTGTTAGAGGTGCTTGTTTAATCCAGCATAGCACTATATCTTGAACTGAACTATCACACAGTAATCAGATCATAAATATTTTATGATACAGCTTCATTGTTAAATTCATAATTGCACTGAAAATAATAAAAATTGAATAAATGTGGTAGCAATTGATGCTGATTATATTTTTATCCTTTAATTCATTATTGATTGAATTCTGTATCAGCTTTCTTATTATTTTTATGGAACCAATGTTAAGGGGATTTTACAGTAATTTTGCAGGTCATCCCCTATGCCTTTCTAAAAAATAGTATGTCTTCTTGGTGATACTGTAAGTCATTAATTATCAAGAGAGTAAACTGGTGCTGAAGGTCTTATGCAATTATTTTTAAATTATTGTGTGAAATTTATTCAGGTACATGCATTTAAAAGTACTGCAGGTGGAAGATTTACCTCCATTTGTTTTCCTATAACTCCTGATGGGATGATTTGAAATAACACTATCCCACTTTTTCTAAAATATTGGTCAGAAAAAATAACCTTAATTCTCCCGTGTGGTGGTTTTTTGTTTGCTTGGTTGGTTTTGTTTGTTTTTTATACCAATATAAAATAATGATTGTTTTCAGTTTGTCCTTAGCAGTCACTGAAGCCTTGGAAGCAATAACAACCAATTTCATTTTAAACACCTCCATGCTACTGGTCAGCAAAACATTTTAACTTACCTTTGCAGTCAGCATGCTCAGGTGATAGAGGAGAAGCATTCACAAAAGCAGTGTTAGAAAATTTGCCTCTTAGTTCCAGCGGAGTCTCACTTGCTCTGATTTCATAACTTGTGCTGAAAATGCAAATATTAGAAGATACTTTCATGTATGTTAGCTCTCATTCAAACTTTTAATCTCTTTCAAAATACTTTATTTTCAAAATAGTACTTAATTTACAGCAGTTTCATTAGTTAGTTCAGCTACTGGGAAAAATAAATGCAGCATGGTGGATAGATCTGCAAAAAACTTATTTTATTACCTGAACTAAGTGCTTGACTGATTAAATTTCTCACAGCACAGCACTGAAATGCATACATGATGGCAGGCATCATGAACTCACTCTGAAGTCTCTTAGTATTTCTGAATTCAGTTTGACCTTACACAAAGTGAAGTTGAATTCCTATTTTTTATCCAAATTTGATGTTTCTTTCCACCCTTTCTTTACATAAGCAGAGTAATGTCTCTCTTCCACGAGTAGCAAAATACTACAAAGTAGTGGCAGTGAGCCTTCCATCAAAACTGCAAGAAGCTCTTTCTAAAAACATATTGGCTAATTCCATTTAAAAATCTTTGCAATAGCAGAGCAAGAATAAAACCCTGGAACCCACAGGTGTCAGTGAGACAAAGCTCCGTTACAGATCTTATGTTGTGTGATGTGTATCACACTGAATTACTACAATAGCACACACATAATTTAGAGTTAACAAAAATTTGATTAATGCTGAAGAATGAGAAATGTTGAGTGCCCAGTTTCTGCTACAAAGCACAGACAAAAACTGAGCTGGTGCTTGTACAGGTACTTTTGAAGGCAAAATACTGTTGATAAAGGTTGGGTGATCACTTAAAATGCCCACAGAAAATGCATTCATTTTGCAAATTCACTTTGGGCAGAAGGCAGAATAGAAAGCCAAAAACATACTTTGGACTTCATCAAAATAACTTCCTGGGACAGTCCATGATAAAATTACTTTATCATCTTTTCTATTCTGCCATCAAGATGAATAATTTTACATTGTGGAAACACAACAGTCCCGTTGGAGCTACAGATGCTATGAAGGAACCTTCTGCAGCTGTTCTATGGAAACCTTCTCGTTGAGGATCTTGGTGGGTTCATCTTGATTTTACCTAAAGCTTTTAAAAATTCTGATTAAGCTTAACAATATGCATATTCTTGTAGTATGCAGGTGCCTGAATGTAACCTCATTTATATGGTTTTAAATCTGAAAAATCCATTAACCTCGATTAAGTCCAATAACTGTTTCTTTACAATTTCAAGAGTACTAATTACTAAGAAGGCTAATATGAAATTGAAAATAACTGTGACTTTTTATAAAATGGTTACAGGAGAGTTTAGTTTACTAAAACTTCAACAGTTCTTAATTTGACTGAGTACAGTACTCGAGTTAATAAAGCATGGTGTTGCAGTTCGTGACACAATAGTTCTGTCAGCTTGGATGTGGACTTTCAGGCCGTACCTGCCATTCTCAGGGAAGGTGATCAAGTACTTGCAATACATCCCATCATTTTTAAAAATGTCAGAACCCAGCTATAAAAATATCTTTTTGTATAAATATAAAATATAACAATTATATAATAAATTAAAACCAAACAAAAATGGTTGTATTTATTTATGCTTTCTAGATTATCTAGTATATCTAGTATCTAGTATCTATCTAATTTATCTAGTATATAAGTATCTATCTAGTATATCTAGTATCAAGTATCTAACTAATTTATCTAGTATATAAGAATAACAGGAAAATTCTTCTCTGATATGCAATCTGTGCAACCTCTTTGTTTATGATAGTATGTTAAAACTGCTCGGGAAGACTGCAGCCTGAAGTTAAGATGCCTTTCTGTACTGTGTTTTAACTCAAGGAAATGCTTATTTCTTAGCAAAATCATCTGTTACTTCATTATAAAACTAAAGAACAGTTGATTTCCAAGATCTGTGCAGTTTTTAATTATTTCCCATGTGCTTCTGTAGTCACACATTCGATTCTGCAGAATGGCTGCTTTTCTGTTCTGGTTGTGCTAATTACAGGATTCTGGAACCAACAATGATAAAAAAATAGACAAAAATCAGAATTAAGCATCAGAAGAGTAACAAAAATAGGGATGGAAATAAATTTTCACTGCTGATTCATATAGTTGAGACATCAGCTGATGGTAAACTTCATTTTACATTAATAACAGTACACATTACAGTTAGTTTACTTACATAAAAGTTGAAATGAATCTTACATTTCAAAAAGGAGGCTATAGGAAATCTTATAACAGTAAAGACCATTGAAAGAAATCTGTTCTTATGCATTCATTATCTGTTCTCATGTGTAAATACAGATGATAAATTTTGCATTTACATTACTGATGATTCTACAGCTGCTTTCTTTCAGGAATAAAACACAGATAATACACATCCTTCCTTCAAAAGCCATGTTACTTATTAATAACACAGTTACCTTCAGTGCAGGGTATTTTTCTTTCCACAGCTATAGATGCCAGTAAGATCACAGGAACATCTAAGGATAAACCAGAATACATTTCCACATAAAATCGCGCTCTGAATATAGTTCTGACATTAACAGTGCTTGGCGTGTAGTCTGCAATTGCACAGACTTGCAAAAAATATGAAGATACGTTGCAAAATGACTCCAAGAACATTGATTTATTTGATTCTCTGTCACCTCAGTCTATTGCCCGAGTAAAAATATTACAGTTACAGATTTAAAGTTTACAACTGCAGGGGTAGTATTATTAATTCAGTAGTTACCACTTCCAAATATTACTGTACCCTGGAAAATACCTGTTAAATGGCTTCCTGATCATGTACAGGCACTTGGTCAGTAAGTTGCAGGTCAAATATGCTGCAACAAAACTTTGTTTCTCCAGGTCTGTTGGCCATATGGAGGGAGAGGAAAAGCAGATACTGAGCCAGACACTCCCGCAGTGGTGAGAGCACAGGGTGAAGCCGTGCAGGGGTAGAAAACATTTTAAAAGTGAATTTGAACGAAGAGAGATCCAGAAGCTAAACAGGAAAGCTCCAGAGTTGCAGTGGACTCCGAGAAAGGAGAAGAGAGATCAGAAAGAAAAGCATAGACAGACAAATACTTTGAGCAGGGGGGAAGGAGGATTTCTGTCCAAGCACCATTTCCTCCCCAGCGCAGAGCACAGAAGTGATTGTCTGTGGTGTGCGTTCAGAAAAAAGTAATGCCCAACATCACTGCCAATCCATCAACCACAGAAATGCGTGAAGATGAGTGCAGAGAAAATCACATCTATTCATAAAGTAGGAAAGATACTTAATGAGGGATAAGGACTAGAAGAAAAAGGGATACCTCAAAAGTTTATAGAAAAAGACCAGTGAGCTTTCTGAAGCCCACCACTGGGAAAGGCTTATAGAAAATGCCAAATTACCTTGTAACTTTAACCTGATTCTGTCTACTTGCATAGAAATGACTGTCACTGTCATACTCATCAAACACCCCCATCAAAGGTGGGCCCACTCATGAGCAAAGGCTTTGCCTGCACGGAGAACAGACAGGCAGATGCATGGGAACTGCAGTCAGCCATTAGATCACTGTATGTAAAATTAGCCAGCCAAATTGTATGGTGGGGTTTCTGAACAGCAACTCTCCAGCAACACTCGACCTTAGGCAGTTTTAATATCAAGTAATTCCCTTCTGTGGCTAAATGTGGCTAACTTTAAATAACATCATTTGAAGGTCTTCCCTTTTATGTCTTTTATATTTGGCTTCTTTTAACATTATATGTATGAATTTGAATTCTGTCTCTAAAATGTATAATGAAACAGTGATGCTTTTTCATATACACTTACTTACATGAGAGCAAATCACACATCAAATTGTAATTTGATATTTGACATTGTAAGTGGAACTAAACCAAACAAACCAGTCCTTCATATTCCATTAGACACACTGCTAAGGGATGGGGAGAGGCATCTGGGAAACATAGAGGGAAGTGTTACATATGTTCTGTATTCGTCAGTCTTTCATTGTTGATAACTGAGGGAAAACCAGAAAAGTAACATGGTTTAGGGAATTTATCCTGTGAGCCTATCAAATAATCGTTTACTAGGAAGTTAGGGGTGTGAAATTGTTAAATTTTCCCATTTTCCACCCATTTTGTGTTGTAAGATGTACAGGTCATTGCCATGTTTCCAAGAAGGAGCTGCCACTATGTATGCAGATAACAGCAAGTGTCTGAAGCAGGGAGGATGAGAAGGGAGTCAGTTGGCACTTGCAAATCAGTGGGCTTCGTAATGAGCATCTACCTCTGCTTCAGATAGACTGGAAGGCAAACCTCAGACATGTCCCTGTTATCCTTCGCTCAGCCTCTGATCGCTACAAGTGAACGGTGACGTGTAGAGAAGCAAGACTAACTAAGCAATTCTTATGCTAGTCCCTACTTTTTCTACCTCTGCACCAACAGGTTGCCTTTGTTCTCCTTGGATTTCTTGCCAGGACTTCCCTAAAATGACTCTGAAACTCCACGTAGGCAAGTACCACTGCTGTCTTCAGCACAATTGCCAGCCAGTTGTTAGAGGGGCGATGGGTTAACAAAGCAAGGGGTGGGGGGTGGGGGTGTGCAGAGAAAAACACTGGAATTCATGAGCATCAACAAGGATATTCAGACCAGACAGGCTAGTCAGACGACGGCTATTCAGACCAGTCACAGACCAGGTTTCTAAAATGATTAAACAGCTTGCAAGAACTCAATTTATGGATTATGATAGATTTAGCTGGGAGCTTCTTACAGCCCAGCACTGTTGTCGTTAGATGGTACAGCTGTTGTTACTGATGTTGTTAGTTATGTATTTACTAATGCTGGTTCATAGATCATGAGTTTGCCAGTTCTTAAGGGCATTCTCATGTGAGTACTTTTTCACATCACTTTTTAAAATTTAAGGTGCATTGGGTGCACTAATAAACGTGTGTAAAAGAATATTTTACGCTGTATT
Source organism: Eurypyga helias (assembly GCF_000690775.1). Lineage (NCBI taxonomy): Eukaryota > Metazoa > Chordata > Aves > Eurypygiformes > Eurypygidae > Eurypyga > Eurypyga helias. The sequence goes on from NW_010258913.1 coordinate 8,934, forward strand.
CCCTGCAACAGGCTTTGAGACACACCTTTTCACAGGACATTTTGTTTTCTCATCAGTGCTAAGCAGAAGCGCCAAAACCAAATCCTGCCCGTGAGCGTGAAAGATGCCTGAGCAGAGCTGGTGTGGGGTGCCAAGGGCTGGAGCCACACGTGTGGAAGGGCAAGGCAAGGTGCCTGCCAGGCTCCCTCCTCCCTGGCTGGCTCCACCACAGAAGTCATTCCCCAGCTCCCTCCTGACTTCCAGCACGGGTGAGTCAGGGCCTTTCTGGCCCATCTCTCTCCTGAATAGCTATCCACAGCCAAGTGCTGCCAAAATCCTAAGAGCTGGAGCCTGCCAGTGCCCCAAGCAGAGCTGGCCTCTGCAAAGGCATGGCCAGGCTGTGCTAGCTGTGCACAAGTGAGGTCAGCCTTCCCAGTATGGAAAAGCGGGAATTTTTAGCCATAGGGACTGCTGCTTCCAAAGAGAGTGCTCAGGACTGGGGAACCCACAAACCACTGGGGCTTAAGCAGAGGTCTGGTAAATCTAAGAGCATCTTCCCTGGAAGCACCATGAACAACCAGCTGGGGATGGGATCCCTGCTGCTACATGGGGAGAATGGTTTGACAGTTGTTATGGTGTTACACCTACCCAGGCTTCCGCTCACAGTTCCAGCTGGCCACATAAAGCACTTCCAAGGAACTTCCCATTTTCCTGTAGGTATTGTTTGTACCCCGCTAACCACAGCACAGCTGTTGGCTCAACCCGTTCACAAAAGAGTCCCTGTCTCCCCTCGCTGCAAGGCAGAATTTCCAGAGCTACTTTTTAATGGGCTGTCACTGATAAGAGAGAGAATTTGGCCAGATAAAGAATCTGACCTTTCAAAAATCTGTTTAAAGTTGAAGTTACGTGGTTGAGCATGGAAAAGGAAAGTTCCTTTTCTCTTGGAAAGGAACTTCTGTGACTAAACTTTATATATACTAATTAAGCTACCTTAATCTTGAAAATACAATGTGCTCTCATTTGTTTCTACCCTTTTGCTTGAACCTCCAGTCTGTAAAGTGTCCTCTTGCTCTTTCTACCACCCTTGAGGTCTCTATTCCATTTCCCAAGTCTTGAACAGAGACCAGTGGTACCTGCCCTGGTTCTGGGATCCCACCCTGCTCTCAGGCCACTTTGCAATCTAAGGAAGGGACTGTAGCAATTTAGCAACTGGAGCAAGCAGTTTCGCAGGAGATGCACTTCCTGAGGAAGGGGAACCAACAGGGCTCATAACCGCTGGGTTGCACTGCTCAGGGGGATGTCTAAATTGAGGAACAAGCGTATGTGGTTTAAGGACTGCTTAGTAAAAGAGAAATAAATTAAAATTATTTTTGCCTTCTTTGAAGATCTAAAAGATCTGCAAACACGCTGGCATGTCTGACTGAGCTGGAAGTAACCCACATGGAGTTGAGGAGTTGCACAGGTACAGTTGGATTTATGGTGAACAATTAGCACTGGAAGTCTGATCCAGGCAGGTCAAAGACACATAATATGGGATTTCTGCTGCTATAACCTTCATCTGGGGTAAGATGTTCTCCAACATCCTTGGCTAAAATAATGTATTACTTTCCTTTAAAAAGAAGGTATAGCAAGTTCTGGGAAAGCCAAAATGACAAATTCTGTCTGAGCTGGCTATAAGACACCAAAGCCACAGCTAATAAACTGCGGTGCGGAAGCAAAGGTCTGATGGAGATGGTTAATTCACAGTTCAAGGCTACCAGTCCTACAGACAGCAAAACGTTAGGCCTTTTGCACATGCAAAGACAAAATCACCCTTGTAATTCCGACACAAACAGGCACCCACTCCAGAATGGATAACGGAGTGATCTCATCTTGATTAAGAATTAAAAAAGGTAGAAATTTAACCTTTGATTTTTATTTTTATTACAGTGCACAGACAGCTAGATACTATTCTCCTAAGAGTGTATAAATAGAATAACTGCTCTGTCATCTGCAATTTCATTGCCAGCAAGAGAATAAAATACTAACACACCAGCATGTTTACAAATGATGCCAAAGGACATGTTTTACATTGATTTTGATAATTTTCATTGATCAATACCAGGATTTTTTAGAATGTAAGTTGCCAACACTGACCTCTACTTAGCATATTAAAAAATAATATTTCTGTCAGTCTGCATTTCTCTGAACAAAATTAATATGCAGACTATCATTGTGTGCGATCGTATGCAGGTACATACCTGTAGGTATGTACGTACGTATCTGTACTTATGATCCTATTGGTATCACATGATCATGGCCTTTTGCAGGCTTCATCACCTGAAAGTGATCTTTCCATACATCTATTTCCATGTCTTGGACATTCTATTGCCACCTCAAGTGTTATTAGTGCTTTCTCGCGTGATGTGATGCAAGAGTAATTGGTTCATTTTTCACCAGAACGCGTTTATTGAAAAGAATTGTGGCTTTTCTATAATGTTTGCCAATGGGTGAGGAAAAAAAAGCTTCGCATGTGGCCAGGTTACGCGAATACCTATTGTGTAAGCTCAGGAAAAAACGTATGAATGGAAACACCCAGAAAGCCAACAAGCAGAGGATCCGAAGCTCCCCCAGAGCTCTGCAAGTTTCTTGTCCACCTTGCTCTGGCCATGACCTCCCGGTGCCCGTGAAGGCCGCCCCGGCCGCGGGGTGATCCCGGCT
>NW_010258914.1:0-2273 GCF_000690775.1 Eurypyga helias
GTGGGTTGGAACTAGATGGTCTTTAAGGTCCCTTCCAACCCAAACCATTATGTGATTCTATGATTCTTCTCATCTCAGAGCACGAGCTTCCTTGTCTGTCCCTCTGTTCTCCTCCCCTGGAGGGGGCAGGGAGTGGCACTTTATTTCTGGCCGAGGGTAAAGCCCAGCGGGGTGGAAAGAAGGCAGGTTTGGGGGTACATGAGTTAACGAAGTCTGACTTCCCGCAGGTTTGTCTCTGGGGGCTGGTTGTCATCCGAGCATCGAAGGAGCGTGAAAGCTGCTATTCGAGGTTTTCCTGCACCTCGAGTAAGTTGTACGGCTTTTTCACCCCAGGTTTTCCCTCGGAAACGTAGCAGGACATGAGTGCGTCCTGCTGCACTGAGCGCAGGCGACAGCGCTTCTGCGAACGTCCCTGGGGATCTGGAGGAAGAAAAGAATTTCTGAAACGGTCGCTTTCCGCAGGGGTGGGTGTCCCTGGGTAATCAATCGTCCTTGTAGAGAGTGAATCAACCTGGACACAAGGGAAGGAAAAGAGATCTGGAAGATCTGGCGTCATGCACAAAGGTGCTTCGAAGGCCTGTGGATTATGGCCCCTTTTCCTGACCAAAAAAGCAGCAGCAGCAGAAGGGAAGATACCACTCCAGATGTTGTTAGTTGTTTGTCCTGCAGGGATGGCAGGGCTGCCTTTGGAAAGGTGTGTTCCTGCACGTCATCTCGCACATCACCCTGATGGGGAAAGATGCCCGCAGAGCTGACTGCCAGCTGAGGCACTGGCTGGGCCAGGCTCACTGTTTGCTTTGCATCCCTTGGCCTCCGTGCTGGTCTGCCTTTGCTTATCAAAGGCTCCCAAGTTCTGTCACTTCAGAGCCATCGCTTCCGTCCCTTGGCTACTTCACACAGGTTCCCTGCTCTAGCAGGGTGAAGGCTTCACCATTAACTCCCTTCTCCTGGCACTTCGGCGGGGATTGACTGAATGAGTCAGGAAGTCCTCTAACAAAAAGCCCTGAAGAGGTTCTTTGTAGGAAGCAAACTCACCTCGTTTTCGCTGAGATGCCACTGAAGGAAAAGCCACTTCCAGATTTCTATAATTAGTTCGGGCTGGGGGGGGAGTTAACTGTAAATAAAGCCATTTGCCTACTCAGGTCTGATGCTCTCCATCACACACCATTCCGTTTCCTTTCCATGGCTTGTAAACACTGGTGACTCTTGCAGCTCTTCTTGAGGTGATTTCTCACAGCAGTGCCCAGGAGAGCATCACAGTGACGGTCGCTGTTGGAAGAGGTGCTGCTCCAACCTGCTCAGGTCCTTCCCTCAACTGCCAAGTTCATCAGGAGAACGGGAACAGCTCGGGGCTGTATTTGCTTAGGAAAACATCCTCATCACCAGGGCTGCTGCTGGCTGTCAGGTGCAACCTGAAGCCCCTCCGAGAGCATAAACATAATAATGATAACAATAATAATAATAAAAATAACAATAATACTAATAGCTCAGTAGCACTACAACAGCAACATCAAGACTGATAACCCAAAGAAAGCCCTTCTGCCGGAGAGCAGAGATCAGTGTGTGGAGCAGCGGACCCCACAGTGCCAAGTCCCCACTGCCAGGCGGTTCTTTGCAGCAGACCCAAGCGGGGTCGGCCGTCAGCATCCTCCACGACAGGCCCCGTGTGACGACAGGCTTTCAGCTTTCATTGGCGGGTGGAGTTAACGCCCATTTGTATGTCCAGGCGTCGTTGTTCTGGCTGTACCTGAATTCTAACCATACGCGTTCCCATAGCGGGAAGTGCCTTGAGGCGACTCGGAGCTCTGAGCGCAACGGGCTGGTGGTTTCGGTCTGCTTTTCCTTCCCAAGTGCTTTATCTCAGAGTGTCCCGGTAGCAGAAACCCTGAGGAGCTGAGGTGTGTGGTCTTGTCAGTGAAGGCAAACGCACGGGGTAGGAACGTGGCTCGATGTGCTTTGCCATAAGCTCAGCTTTTAACTCATGCCCTCAGCTAGTTCTCTTAATTAGCGTGGTGACAGTGAGATCAGTGAGCAGGCACAATTCTAGCAGGTGGCAGCAAGGGACAATCAGCACGAGCCCTCTTTGAATCCTGTAAATCCTCAGCATTGGTTGTGTCTGTACTGCTGGTGTAATGTTTCCCTTAGCAACACCCAGAATAAAACTCTTGCCAAAGGCAAGGATGGGACATTTCCTTTTTTATGGTTGAAATGCCATTAGCATAATTTGTGGATTTGCAGTGGGAGGAGGAAGGATGGAAGGAAAAAAAGAGAGG
>NW_010258914.1:2298-6730 GCF_000690775.1 Eurypyga helias
AGCCCAAAAGTACCCCCTTCCAGTGTGCTTTGGTGACAGGTGGCTGATGTAAGAGGGGGTTGAGCAGGGCACCAGGAGAAGGGCAGCGCACGTTCTGTTGTTCGCAGGAGAAGTTCGTTCTTTCAAATGTGAACTGGTAGCGCGGGTGGTGAGTGGAAACACCTTTCTACGAGCAGTGATTTGCCAGCACTGAAGAGAACGTGCCGTGTTTTGGGAACGCACGTCTGACACCCTGCTCGTGGGTAACTGTAGTGCATGGAAGGGATCCACATCTTCTCAGGCAATCGGTCTGAAGGCCCTGTTCATGCAGGATGCGGACTGACAAGTGGTCTGTGAAGACAGAAAGGGCCTGTTTGGTAGCCGCTCTGCTTCCCCACAGCGCTTACCAATACAAATCCTACCCTTTTGGAAAAAGGAGAAAAAGGCCTGTTCTCCACGTCTGTTTGGTCTCTGGCCCCTTCCCCGGGATCTGCTGTGTGAGGAGCTTGACTGAGGCAGCGCTGGGTCCCTCTGAGCTGTCTCTTCCCTGCTGTCACCCCAGCTGCCCAACATGTGGGTCGCTGCTCCGCTTTGCCTTTTCCCTGAGTATTGTTCACTGCTGCTGCAAGTGACGGTTTAGGGCGTATCTGCAGTTTAAAAAAAGTATCCAACTCCTTCGGGCCTTTAGCTTTCTCCTTCAAACCTCAGCCAGAGTGGAAGCCATCTGTGTAATGTACGTTTTTTCGGCCAGCTGGGAAGAGCATCGCCTCCCTTCCGACCGCGCATGTTTTTATAAACGGTAGTGAAAGTCACAGTTTCTGTGAAGGAGATGTGCACAGATCCCCTTCTCCACACCCGTCACTTGCTCCAGACCCACAGGAGTGTAGCCAAGCCGAGATGCCACCCCACGGGCAGCGTTTGTTGCTCTGAGTGAGCGGGCCAGTTCTCCAGGACAGGCAGGAATACAGGCAGAGGGCCCGCGTCCAGGGCGTCTCGGCACTCACGGAGCAGGAGTGTCAACTCCAGGGAAACAAGAGATGTGCAGCTTTACAGCACTCGATTGCCAGCCCCGGGCTGTCTGCATGGAGATGGCTGCAGCTGCACCGTGTGTCCATCATGGCAGTTTAGGTCAGGTCCAGGCACGCAGCTCAGTTAAAGAGCAGGCCCCACCGCCAGGAGCTGTGTACACCACGTACACAGGCCTCTTTCACCCTCCAAAACCATGTGATGATTTGTGTGTGTGTGTGCAAATGCCTGCACTTTGTACCGTTTAAGGCCAAGAGGTTGCATTAACAAGATCAGAAAAGCGCCTTATGCTTACCCCAAATCGTGCCTGTTCGCTACACGACTTTCTCAACTAAAATGGGCACAAGTCCAGAGCAGAGGTGCTGGGTCCCCAGCATCCACTGATGAAGCGGTTTCCGTGGACAAACACACTTGACGAGAAGAAGGACCAGAAAAACAGCTTCAAACACAGGTGTAATCAACATCAACAGTAACCACCAAGGTCATGAAGTTAAGTCTGCTGATACTGAAAATTCTGTGATGAGAAAGTCCGATACCAACGGTTAGAAACCTGGAGCAACTCATCTTTTGAAACTTTTAATTAAACAACCTTCAGTTCATTTAGATGCCCCGGTGGGAGTAGAAGACTAGTGCAGAGACTCTGCCTGCCGCTGGTCAAACTCCCGTATGAGTCTCTTGATATGAGACAGCTTGTCGTGGAGATACTCGCACCTGCACTTCTGCTCAGGCTGTGAAGGTGAGACACAAAGAAAATGAGGGCATGAAAACATTTCTGCACAGTCAGTATTTCATGTCCTTTGGTTCAAAAGAATAGCCGGGAGCCACCCTGGGTGATTCCTACCTCCCACAGACCCGGTGTTACACATACCTGTGTCAACTTGCGATACTGCTCGGAGATGGCCGCCTCAAGGATCTTCAAGAAAAAACACATGAAGACAATATGAAGAGCATTCCACTACTACCAGGAAATGCAGTTTATGTAAAACACTAAAAATACACTGTGTTTAACTCAAGATACTTTCCGATCCGTGAGCTGCCACCCTCCTGCATTGCAAAATTGGACCCCCAAAGCCCTGCGTGACCCCAGATCTGCAATCCAGCGTGTGAACAGGCAACAAAAGGAGCGTGCCTTTGTTGGCGATTCCCTTTGAGACGCTGCTCACGCTGCTGCACATTCACGGACAGCTCCAGCAGCTGGAGTCTGAGGGCTGGACAGCTTTTTACAGGGTTTTCTCAAGCTCTGGACATCAGAGCTCGCCCAAGCAGGGTCTGAGGGTGCATGCCGGTTCTGCAAGGTTACCCTGTGTCCGACTGAGCAGTGCCAGGGGTGTGAAAATACTCCTCCTGCTCACAAACACATTTGAAATCTGGCCAAGAACTAAATAAAAGCCAACCAAAACACCTCAGCGTGCGATAGAATTAAAGAAGTCGGATATTGAACATGTGACCCATTACTCGGACACTGAACCTGGCAAGTCTTCTAAAACCACCCTGAGATAGTTCTATGGAGCAATACACTGAAGAGCCTGCCCTTTTGGAAGGGCTGAAGAGGGAGGTGAAAACAGCCTTCTCAGTTACATCCCTCTTTACCTGATATTCTCTGGACTCTGGGGAAAGACTTTTCTGTTGTGCCCCCAGCATCATTAATTTGTTGGGGACACTCTGCATGACAGCGTACAGGTGTCTGTATTCCTCCAACTCCGCATTGAAGTCGTCCTTGTAGCTCTGTCGCTGCTCCTGCGAGACTATAGGTGTGTATTTTCTAATGGAAAAACAAGCACACGTGCAGTTTGACACCACGGACAGAGTGAATGTCATCGTCACCCAAGCTTTACGTCGGTAACTCAGTGACTGACTGCTTCTACATCTCAGCACACTTCCTCCAAGAGAATGTATTTAAGTATGTACAGAAATGTAGCCCTTTGTACTTAGCAAATAAGCTAATAAGCAAATAAGCTAATTTAGCTAATAAATAGGGTGCCGGGTTCTACCAGCTTGCCCCTACTAAAACGAGGCAGCTGGGCGAGTTAAAGGAACTTGTCACTATTATAAAATGACATTTAATATATTTTCAAGTTTGTAGCCAAACGAGCAGTTATATAGATGATTTTTCAACTGCTTTAAAGAAGGCCACAGACTCTGAATCGTTCTTTTACTCACATGCAGTAGTCGGATACGAGGGCGGGAGCCAGCCTCTCGTTGGAGGCTGGCAAGTGGCCACTGGAAGGTCGTTGGATTCGGGTGGTGTAGTGGGAGATCCTCTGCTTTTTGTTCCTCACAGGACTGGTAACATCAGAATTCAAAGGCCATTTCTGTAACAATGTAAACAACTATTAAAAGCATGATCAGAATGAAGTTTTGCACCCATGGCCCTGAGTTTTTGTCAGGCTGTGACACTGCAGCCATCTTTAAAAAAAAATACAAAAATCCATTTGGAAATAAAAGCTTGTTTGTTGTGTGTTCAAGACAATCTCAGCACCTCACATGACAGTTTTTTCACCAATACAAAGTTTCATAAATATTAATATACTGCAAATAACGGTAAGAAGAAAAAAAAAACATACCTGAGGAGTAGGTGACGGTGCATCTTTCTCAGAAGTTACAGGAACTTCCGAATTTCCTATGCCGGTGGCCTTCCCAGAGGAATTTAATTTTCTGTAAAGGATGACCCAAGATTTCAGGTTACAAGGCAAAAATGGCTATGTCAAAGTTCTTCAATTACAGGTGAGGCTGACATTCATTGCCCAGAGAAAGGTTTCTAAATGGCCATTTTACTGCCCCTAGAGACCGCACTTACCTAGAAAGTATTAACTCCAATGCCTGTTTATCTCTTTCATCGTAGCCAGGCCAGTCCCTCTGAATATCTTTAAATAAATAGTCCTTCAGAGCATAAGTGTTATCCGTTGGATTCAGAGTGGCTACCTGCAGGCAGACATTTCAGAAAACAAATGTTTGTTATCCCTAAATGCCAAGAATTACAGAACTAAGATCGGTACTACAAAGCTCGGTCACAGCTGACAACAAAATCTTGCACCAATTCTTGGGTTTTTGGATGTGAAGATCAGAAGAGCTCTCATGTAACAAGCTTCAGTTTTACACAACGTGGTCGATGTGGGATGTAGGAATTTGACTGCAAGAAAACACCAGACTGCTGCTAGCAAGTAGGAAAGGTCCTCTCCGAACACCTCTCCCTGCACCATGTCTCTGGCTTTATGTCTTTCCTACAGCATGGAGAGTCGAGGCAAACTATGCCCAGGCTGTAAACCTTCACTGCGTGAAATATGCTGAGAGGCCGAGCTTTTCTTGTTACTTCTTTTTCCTTTTAAAGAACTGAAGAGCACTCTCTCCACGCACAAATTTGGACCAGTTCAGCTTCAAGAGGACACCTGCTGTTCTCGTTTGACGCAGCCACACTGCCATGGCAGAG
>NW_010258915.1:0-930 GCF_000690775.1 Eurypyga helias
GGCTGTTCCTGGCCCCCTAGCCCTGTGGTGCCCCCCAGCCGCGGGCGCTGGAGGGGGATCTCTCGAGGCCGGCAGAGCCCTGGCCGGACGCCAGCGAGCAGAAGCGGCCGCCTCGGCTAAATTCGGCTCCTGGCTGCGCCGCTCTTAAAGGAGACGAAGCTGCTGGAAGGCAGGATGAGCCCCCTGGCCATCGGGGATGCCCCTGGCAAGGGTTGGGTTTCCCCAGGCAGAAGGAGGATCCTGTCTCCATCCCACCACCTTGCCCTGCCGACGTGGGATGGGTGGATGCGGGATCCATGTCCATCCCACCGCCCTGCCTGAGCCGGGGGGGCCGCCTGCGCGGGGTCGGGCCTGGCAGGCGCGGAAGTGGAGGAAGGGAGACCACCTCGCCATCCCTGCATCCTGGAGAACTTGGGACACACAGATGTGACACCCCATCTCCATCCCAGCATCCTTCCTGATGGAAGGGGGATAGGTGAGCTTGGGACCCCATCTCCATCCCAGCACCCCACACGGAGAACATGGGATGGATGGACAAGAGGTGGGTGAGCTTGGGACCCCATCCTGGTGCACCTTCTGGAGAGCGTGGGATGGATGAAAATGGGACCCCACCTCCACCCCAGCATTCCATCCAGAGAGCATGGGATGGATGAACACGGGATTGGTGGGGATGGCACCCCACCTCCATCCCAGTATTGCTCCTGGCGAAAGGGGGAAGGATGGAAGTGCGATGGGTGGGCATGGGGCTACTCTTCACCCCAACGCCCCTCCTGGAGATCAGGGCATGGATGGAGGTGGGATGGGAATGGTCCCCCCTCCCCATCCTGCTGCACTTCCTACAGAACACGGGATGGGTGAGCACAGTTCCCCAGCCTACCCCAGCACTGCACTCCGGGAGCGGGGGGTGGATGGACACGGGATGGGTGGACA
>NW_010258916.1:0-14190 GCF_000690775.1 Eurypyga helias
AACCTTGCCACGCAAACCTGATACAGTATTTTTCCATAACTTTGTAGAATCGTAGAATCTTAGAACAGTATGAGTTGGAAGGGACATTAAAGACCATCTAGTTCCAACCCCCCTGCCATGGGCAGGGACACCTTCCACTAGACCAGGTTGCTCAAAGCCTCATCCAGCCTGGCCTTGAACACTCCCAGGGATGGGGCATCCACAGCTTCTCTGGGCAACTTGTTCCAGTGCCTCACCACCCTCTCTGGGAAGAACTTCTTCCTGCTATCTGATCTAAACCTTCCCACTTTCAGTTTAAACCCGTTACCCCTTGTCCTGTCACTACAGGCCCTTGTAAAAAGTCCCCCCCAGCTTCCTTGTAGGCCCCTTCAGGCACTGGAAGGTGCTGTAAGGTCTCCCCGGAGCCTTCTCTTCTCCAGGCTGAACAAGCCCAACTCTCTCAGCCTGTCCCCATAGCAGAAATGCTCCAGCCCTCTGAGCATCTTGGTGAGCTGGAGACAAAACCAGAACCTAATAGTTCTGAACCTAAAAACCTGAGATGTTTGAGAAAATAGATATTTGCAAAATGCTGCACTTAACGTTTGTAATGACAGAAGCGTTAAAAATGTCAACATCCAGTAAGCTTGTTGCCTTACACTGTTAAATAACATTTTGATTAGAAATGATACTTGAGTTTTCAAAATTAATATGTGGATAAGTGACATAGGGTTTATAAATCTCTGTTCTCTAGTTTATCAAGGTGAATCCTGTAAAGACACTGCCTAATGCTGTATTTTGTGTGCAGATATGTGATAGAGTAATTTGGTGCTTAAAAAAATACCTTACAATTTGTTTAAAATAAGATTCTGATAATTTTTACTCATAGAAGTACCATTAGAGAAGAGAAACAGCCAGCTTTTGGGTTTTACTCTTTCATTCGTCCTAGAGAAGGTGATTTGAGTATGAAGTGTGAAGTACTAGCTTGGTTTTTAAAGAAAGAAGGTACATCTTACTTAGTTCTAAGGGACGATTTATTTAAATGTTTTTCTCATATAGCTGTGTTCACTTGGTAGTTACTGATGACCTGTTTCATGGTACTCTGTGCCCACAATCATTCTGGTCTTTTGAGTTCTTCCATATTAAATATATAGAAATATAGAAATTTTAGCCAGTGTCACTAAGCTTTCCAGCACACTCTTTTGTTTTTCTTTTCTAATGGAGGGGGGCAGGGAATGATGAAAAGGATAATCATGTCACTGGATTTTTTTTTTTTTTTTAAATTGGATTTTTAACACACGAATCTTCTAAAAAGTTTTTTTGGTTGGCTTATTTTGTAGGAAAGGGTGTGTTAGCTCTGTGGGCATTATTCAGTCTGGGAAAGTGAATAAGATTTTTCGGTTTCCTTTGTGAGCTTTACATTGCCATTTTGTCAGCACTTTGATATAAAGGACTTGTTGACGGTCTGTGGCTTTTCTCTATAGCGTGCTAGGGGTTCGTTGGTGTCAGTGGAAGTACCATGGAATCTTCCATCATGTTTTCTCTACTGAGATTCTCTTGCCGTTTTCTAGTGAGAAAATAGAAATGTAATTCCTATCTGATTCAACAAGCATCTTTAGAATGCTTCTGTTTCACAGGTTGTAAATCTTCTGACCCAGCATTCTTATGGATTAGGTTTCTATGTGGATGTTTTCTCTGTACATAATGTTTTCTTTCTGACCAATCTGTGGAATCCGTACAGCTAAGTTATCATACAAGATGTATGTTACAGTTACGGAGGACAGCGCGTAGTGAAGGATTGCTCGCCTGGATCTTCGTACAGCTCATGCAGCAGATGTAGTTAAATGTCAAATCAATTTCTGTGTTTTGATTCTGGAATACCACAGTGTTCTGTTCAAAAATGTGATGTATGTAAACAAAATATTTGTATATTTATGAATTTCATGTTTTATATAGCTAAACATGTTGATGCTTTGACATGTCTACCTGGTTTGTTATAAAATACAAGCTAAAAGATAGGAGTTTCTTATGGAGTGGAAATTCTAGTTCAGTAATTAGTTGTTACTCCAGTGTATGTGTCTAGAGAAGTATTAAGCATAAGATCTGCTTGGTCTGGTCTAATGACATTTTATATTGCTAGGAATGATTTTTTTTTTCTTTCTGATAGAGAAAACTGTCCCTAGTAATGCATCTTTAAAGATTTTTGTAGGTGGGGATTGTTGTGGTTGTGGGGGTTTTTTTTGTTTGTTTGTTTTGGGTGGGTTTTTTTGTGTGGTTTTTTTTTTTGGTGACACTTCTCAATTTCTGAAGGTTGCATTTTGTGATGTAGGTATGGTCCCATTTAAAAAGAGAAGAAAATAGCTTTGTAAGAAAGTATTTTGGAACTTGAAGAGCAACTTCAATAACCTGAAAAAGTTTCAGAACGATTTTAAAGAATGTTTGGGAAAAATGGAATGAAGTAGATTTGCGACACTGTCACTGGGAAAAATGGAGTGAAGTAGATCTATGACACTGTCACTGGTAAAGAGTGAATATACTGGGTTTTGAGTGGGTTTACTGGTGGTGGTGTTTGGTTTTTAAGATGTCTGAAAAAAAGCTTTAGGATATAAAAAAACTGGGCCGGGTGTGGATCCAGTTTTCCTTAGGCTATTCTTAAATACTCAGGTATAGAGGAGTTCCCTTGATTTCAAAGCATCTGACACTAATCTGTGAGGAAATTGCATTTCCTCTGTTTTTTCTCTGGGGCCTGGTGGATGTTAATTAACAAGCATTTTTATTTGTCTACCAGCATTGTGTCAGTCTAGATCAGGGAATAGTTAGTTCTATAAGCTGACTAGCCACTAAAATCCAGGGATTTTGAGTGTTTTATGGGCGTTTGAAGGCATTACTTTTTCTTCCCTTCTATGTCTCTTGCTATAAACCAGAGTGTGTGATAAGGCCAGCTTGAAATCCGAAACAAAATACTGGCCAGGATAGCTTCTTGACCCTGTGTATAAGCTGGGTAGCTGAGTTCTGTTGCAGTGTGGGACCCACCACCTCTTAGGGTGTAGCCATTACCATAGGGACACTGGGAGGGCGTTGTTCCCTTATTTGTGCAGTGGTGTAAGGCTTACATTATGGGGAAAACAAGGAAAAGGGTTGAATAGAAGGCAGTACAGAATAGAAGGAGCTGTTGTGAGAAACACCTAAGTGTGCTGCTTTTGGCTGGGAGAGAGTTTAATTTTCTTCACAGTAGCTGGTACAGGGCTGTGTTTTGGAATTGTGCTGGAAACAGTATTGATAACAGAGGGATGTTTTTGTTGTTAAACAGTATTGATAACAGAGGGATGTTTTTGTTGTTGCTGAGCAGTGCTTACACAGAGTCAGGCCCTTTTCTGCCTCTCTCACCGCCCCACCAGCAAATAGGCTAAGGGTGCACAAGAAGTTGGGAGGGGACACAGCTAGGACAGCTGACCCCAACTGACCAAAGGGATATTCCTTACTCTATGACATGCTCAGCATATAAATCTGGGGAAAGAAGAAGGAGGGAGGGAGCAGTGTTCAGAGTGATGGCATTTGTCTTCCCAAGTAACCATTACATGTGATGGAGCTCTGCTTTCCTGGAAATGGCTGAACATCTGCTTGACAATGGGAAGTGGTGAATGAATTCCTTGTTTTGCCCAAAGTTTTTCTGTGTGTGTGATAAAGCCGCAGTGTGGAGTTTTCTTCTCATTAACAAAATTGATGCGCTTGTGAATGAGACAGGAGTCAGTTAAAAAAAAAAAAAAAGCATGGTGATTTCATTGGCTGAGAGATCAAAAGTAAACCAGAGATTTTTCTAGATTACAGAAGTTGTAGTCAAAAATCTCCTTTTTTCAATCTCAATTGCTCTTTGTAGAGATCACTTACTGGCATTACTTCTCATAGATGCACATTTTTTAGGACTTTCGTTAGCCTTCAGCTCTTGACCAGTCATGTTTCATTTCACACTGCTTTGCAAAATGGTGTTTCTTCTACAGAATTTTCGTACAGGATAGATTTCTAGGAAGAAAGGAAGATTCCTGATAGTGATCTAGTAATTCCTGTTGAACAGTTGGAGTTTGTACTCAATTCCAACCTTGGTGTGACACTGATGTATTGTGATCAGAAATCAAGTATTCTCTCTGTACTTCAGTTTCTTTATCTGTGAAATAATGCTTAGAAGTTCTTAAGGTTGGCAAAAAATATTTAATATACCAATACATCTTTATAGCTCCCGTTAAAAGATCTCAAAGCACCTTACAAATTGAGTTTACTTTGTACGTTAATGCCCAGAAGGTTCCAACAGTCCTGGAAATGCTGTGATCTCAGACAGCAGTTTTGCTGCTGTTCAGCTTTTACTTTTATGTAAGGATGCTTTGTATTTGTGGAAAAAACCCAAACCCAAACAACGAATTATTTTGCATATCATCAGTCTGCATTAGCATCATAATAATTGCCAAACATTCCATATGCATCCAAGAGAACGAAGCTGTTAATATTCTGTCTGATTTTTGGGAAGCGTGATATTTCAGTACAGCAACAGGCAAGCAGGTGGCATAGAAAATGGCAAGAAAATGTGCTTAACTAGAGAAATACTGTTTAATATAGTTAATAGTAATGCAGATTACTTGTTAATATTCCCAAAGATATACAAAGCTGAATTGTGAATTCTTTCATATGTCATCAGGTTGTTTTAAAATTTTTCCTGTCTTCTCCAACAATCGACGAAATACAACGTAGAAAGTTTAGTTTTTCAGTATTCTTCTCAAGTGAATGTAGAACTAAAACAGGAACAGGGCAATTCAGATATTCAGCCTTTAAAAAAAACAAGTGTGTATGTGGAGACCTTGGGGGTTCAGTGAAAAACTCCAGAGTGAAATGCCGGAAGTGGTTTGTGTTGTTCAGTGTTCTTTTCTCTTAGACGCATATTTGACTTGGTATAACACAAAGCATTTACGATCTAGTATTACTGGGTTATTTTTATCAGATGAGAGCACAACCATAAAATTGGGGTGTGTGACTTTTTTTTTGTCATGGTTCTTTTTCATCATAGTAGTTCCTGTACATCAAACTAAAAAGCTGTTATTCAGAAAGGATATGATGTTTCTCTAATCACAATCCCTTTTCTGAAAAATCTCTTTAAGATGAAAGCATTTCCTGTTACTTAATTCAAATCATATAATGTCTAAGTATATAAAGTATTCGTGTTTGGAGATTTTATTTGAAACCTTAAAATTGGCTTCCCCCCCCATTAGTTCCCTTGAATACCTGCTGTCTCCACAGCCCATGTTTAGTTAGAAACACCTTTATCAAATGAATGCGGGACAAATGTTAATTATTTCATAGCATATGATCCATTTTCTCCACCTTCATAGTTCTAAATGTTGAAATAATTCATACTTTTATTTTTATTTTTTTTTTTAAACGTGGTGAATGCTTATATTGTTGTATCCTCCTTGCAACTTCCAGGGAATGAATTAGGACAGTTTATTTACTGTGCTAGTAGAGTCTGACATCCATCCTACAGGAAAGGATGCTCAGAGGCACAGAGAGTTCTTAGTCGGTTGCTCTTCCAAGGGAGTTGAAGTTTACTGGGCCACCAGTTTAGCCGGTGGTCCTTTGAAGGAAAAGGCCATCATTGTATTGCATTGGTTTTGATACAAATAAAACAAACAAAACCTTTTGGGTCTTATTTATGGTCACGTGGGTGCAAACAAAAATAACTGTTTAGAGCTCAAGTTGTACTTGATTAGTGTCTTAGAGTCACGTGTAACTGGCTCTTCTATGGAATTTAGTGCCTTTTGGAAGGTTTTCTGTTAGGTTATAGTTTGCTTTTTTTTAAAATTGCTCTTGGTGAGAAGGCCTCTCTCCTGCTTAATGTTAAGAAAATGGATCTGTTGATACTACCCTGTTTTGAAGGATACCAGTTTTCTGGCTGTTCAGTGAGTGGGAAAGGAGGTAAGGAGTGGAAAGGCAGACTTGGGAATCAAAGATAGAACCTCTTGGAGCATTTATAAGGAAGAAGGTTTGGCTGCTAGATATGCCCAAGGAGTGGGTGAGTAGGCCTGTGTAACTGGTTCAGTGAGGTACACTACCTTCTTAATCTCAAGGCTTCTGTAAATACAAACTAGTGTTTGTTTGCAGCGTAGCGTCCCTGACCCTGTCATCTGCCTTCTCCCTCTCTCTGCCCTTCCCCCAGTGAGTACCCAAGAATGAGGAGGAAACAGTTTTTTATGTCATGTCTGCCCTCTTTTCATTGAGAAAGAGACAAGTCTTTCAGAAGTCTATGAGCAAGCCATCAGAAGACTTGGGTTTGCTTTGAAGATGGGATGGTGAACAAAGACAAAACTAAATGCAGTAAGCCAGGAGAGTTTAGATGAATGAGCTCCAATGGCTTTTTTGTGTGAGACTGGAAATATACATGTTATACTTATTCACAGTCAACTAATGGAAACATGTAAACTAAGTACTAGTAAATTCATATGTGTTGTGTTGCTTCTGGGTATCCTGAAGTCTGTGATGTGGGTGAGACACACCCGAGGAGGACTATTTAAGGATGATAGAGATAAGGAATTCTTTAATCAGTGGCAGAGTAGCTTTTATGCTAAGGTGTTTTTTACATTAGTGTAACTATCACTTTCACTGAAAAGTAGCTTGAGGAATCTTTTTTATTTTTTTTGTGAGGAAGACATGACCTTTTTGATCTTTGTGAGACAAGGGAATGTGAAGTTTTCTCTCATTTACCCAGGAGAATGCCTTCAGTTGTAATTTATTTGAAGAGGGGGAAAAAATTCAGAACTTGTTGAAATAGAGCAAGCCTTGTCCGAAATTACATCCTTATCGCCAAGGAGAAGCTTGTATCAAGGCTCCAATTATCCTTTTCAAAGGTGCTTTGGGTAGTCTCATAAATTACGTGGCTTGTTAATTTGGTTTTTGTGCAAGAAGTGCTTACTTGTGAATTTTTTTTCCCCTCAATGGTAAAAGCCATAAAGAAACAGTAATGAGGAGCTTTTTGCTTCTGACAATATCCGAGTTGTCTTTTTTGTGAATGACATTTTAGAATTAGTAGTTAACTGTAGTGTATATTGTCTCATTAACAGGTTTACTGTCACTTCTAAGTATCTACTGAAATTATTAACTGCTCAGGCCGTGCAGACTCTTCCTCTGGTGCAGAATAGCTTGTAGATTGTGAATGTTAATGATCTCTTAATGGAGTGAATGGATTTCCAACTAAGTTAATAATTTTAGGAGTTCTTAGCTCTGATGGCAAGCTTGCGTAAATTTTGTCACCTGAGTATGTGATAACTGCGTTTGGATATGTCACATTTTGTACATATAAAAATACTGTCCACTCTGTGCAGTTAGTTAACTGTATCTGATTTTTTTCATGAACTAGCAAACTAGCTTCATCTGTTAGCCTCTTAAGAATAGATTTATAATTTTGGGTAGCCATACCTAGATTTTTTTCTTTTTTTAAATTCAAAGATGTTACTTTCTGAACACATAATATAAAATACTTGGAACATGTTGCTGCCAGTCTCTGTGAATGCAAAACCAAACTAAAATCAAAGTCTGGATTAACTTTGTGAATTTGTAAAGAGTGGAAAGCTGCAAAATAACAGTTTGTATTTATACTAAAACTCTTTAATTGATACCTGCAAATCAGCTTTGTTGTTATTGCTTAATTACTGAAATTATTTATTATGTTTCCTCAGTAGGGAGGGGCTCAGTGGGATACAAAAGAAGGTGACACTTTTTTGAGCTCTCCTCACAAAATACATTTCTCACATATGAATTGTTGGAAGGAGACATTCGCAGAGCACTTCCAAGGCATTGTGTGTTCTCTGTTTCTCTGTGTTCCTTAGGATTCATTTTGCCATGGTCAGCTTTAAATACACGCATCAGTATTACCGTACTGCTTGTCCTGGGTTTCCTTTCATGTGTGGAAAACACGTAACTGTCATCTCTCAGCTGCTGACTTTGTTGTCTTGCCTCCTGAATGTTGGTTAATTGTGTGGGCCAGTGATCCTACACTGTTTTCTTGGTGACCTCCAAAATACTTGTAACATCTAAATTGATGTTATTGATCATATCTTTTTTTTTCTCATGAAGATAAACAGGATGTTTCACACTGCCTAGATTTCCATAATCTCAGATGGTTTGATTTTTTTCTTTTTGCTCATAATTTTAAGTCACTCTTCCTACTCTCTCCCCAGTGTACCCACAGTGTACCAAAGCACCCGAGGCATAACTTTTAGTCCACAAAAACATTGCTAGATTATCTATATCCGTAAAGCTCCAATTAGAGATGCATTTTACATCTTCAAAGAGATTTCTGATAGTCTAATTGAATCAGTAATTTATATCATTAACAAATGTGAATGATGTAAACTCACTGGTAATATAGAAATACTTTTTTTCTGTCATGCAGTGGCAGTTAAATGTATGAATCAGGGATCAGGCCTGATGCTTTAAAGGCTTACTAGGCAGTAATTCTTGAAAGTCTGTGTCATGTAATGGAATGAAGTCTCCAGTAGTTGAACTTGGTAATTCTTATGCATGCCTGTAACTTTACACATGATGGCAGCGGTGGAATTTATCAGTTTGGACAAAGCATTGTGTGAGAAGGAACGTAGTGCTTGCTGCCCAAGCTGATTCATGCAGTAGTGAGTATGTGTGTGTATATATATATATGTGGTGTGAGGTATTATGGGAAAGGTAGAAGTAGTAGGTAAGATTAATATGTGAAGTACTTTCGTGGTTTGTCTGTAAACTGTCCTACTCCTAAATGTTGCCTGCACAAATAACAGGATACGGGCTCAAAGTTACTGCGTATGTTGAGTTTGACATGTCCTGAACGACATGGAGTATCAGAGCAGGTGGCTGGAATGGCTGTGGAGTTTGGAGATGTGGTTGGTTTGTTTGAGAGACTGACTTTGCTGCTGTTAGTAACCCTCTCTAAGCAAGGGAAGGATCTGTTTTTGATTCTGATTTTGATGTGCTACACAAGTGCTGCTGTAAGGATTCTTGCGGAGAGGTGTTTCAGGCTAACGTAGAATGCATCACTCCCATGAGCAAAACAAGTTGGAGTGGTAGAAAGTGCAAGCTTTTTCAATAAAAGCCTGTTCTACGTGATCAACTTCCTAGAAGACTTTGGGGAGCTATGTAGTTCATTCTGACTGTCACCCACTGTCTGAATCCAAAACTTGCATGCAGATTTATCACAGCACCGGAGATGCCTTCTCTGTGCAGATTGTGTAGTAGTTGCTGGGCTTTGTATAGCGTGTTGTGCATGCATACGTCCAGAGGTTATGTAAGTACATGAGCGTTTTCTACCTGTACAGCAGGTTATGCATCTATCAAAAACCACCGCAACTGAATTAGCAGTCCTCCCTTTTTTGATATGCCCAGTGATAGATCTAAATTTTTATTTGTCTGTTCTTGTTTCTGTGAGGGATGGTGACAGTGCTACACAGTGCTGAAGATAGTAATATTTTGTTTTCCTGTATTAAAAGTGCAGCCTTGTTTTGGCTTAAACCACTGCAGAAATTGTTAAGTGTTGGCAGGGTCGGTGACCTGTAAGCTAGTCCTACAGAGTACTGTGGCCCTTTGCTATGTGACAGTTCCTTTAGGCCAGATGCTTTGACTGATGCTGCTGTCAGGAGTGAAATCCTGATGCTGTTATTCTCAGGAGGGCCTCAAGGGGCCAAAGACTCAGTTGCCAAGTGTCATATAAGAAAAAGGGCTGTGATATGTAGACAGCTTTTATATTTGCTATCAAAAGGAGACCAGCTTCATGTGCTTTCATGCTCTTACCTATTTTTTCCTGTTTTAAACTTTTGCTTAATAAGGGGAAAAAAAGCCAGGCTCAGAATATTGAACATTGAACATGAATATTGTATGAAGTTTATATTTGCTATCAAAAGGAGACTAGCTTCATGTGCTTTCATGATGCTCTTACCTATTTTTTCCTGTTTTAAACTTTTGCTTAATAAGGGGAAAAAAAGCCAGGCTCAGAATATTGAACATTGAACATGAATATTGTATGAAGTGAATTAATGATGATTTTTGATATTTTACTTGATACAGTAACAGATACGGTATTTGGATGTGTTGTCTACAAAACAAAGTACTTAGAGAAGAAGAAAAACTTGGTTTACTTGACCTTTATTTCCTTTTATTTAAAAAAATGGTGAAAATGGCATATGTTTAAAGAATTGACTAGTTAATACAATGGAATGTTTATTCTTAGGCTGTTTTGTTTGGTTTTTTTCCCACTGGCATCAGAATTAATAAATTAGAAGGTTTTAATAATTTAAAGTGATAACATGTATTTGTGTGTCTCTGTTTTTCTCAATTCATATATATAGTTCCTGTTAGTTAAAATCTTTAAGATCTCTGTATATGCATCGCGGAAATAATATAGCCTGGATGAGGAATATCTATCATAGCTGAAGATGGAAAAAAATGAACTTTTAAGTCTTACACAGACCATCAGACTGAATGAACTCCTCTTCCTGGTTGTCTTGTAAGGTGTATAAGCAGAAAAGCTTTCTAACCATGCTGGCATTGAGCAGCCAGTATCTTGGAGAACACTTCTCATGTTAAAATCCTGCACATAGAGCTTTAATGTGTCTTTGTTAATGTGTCTTTGTTAAGTTTACGCAAGAACAGGATATACAAATCCTCTTTTTTTCCTACTACTTTCTTCTCTGCAAAAAAAAAAAAACCCAAAATTCATCCCGTCTGGAAGGAGGTACTGTAGAAGATAAATAATTTGGGTTTTATAAGGAGTATCATATGCCATTCTGAGTAGGGGTGGAAAGTGCTTGTACAATCTGTGTCTTTTCGTCTCTGCCAGCAAATTTTGAAAAGCTGTTCACCTGCTATTGAGGATGTGAATTATATCTTAGAAAATCAGTTTATTTTGTGAAGATCTGTGGTTGCCACTGTCACACAGTGAGGGAAAATGCCAGTGTAGATCTTAAATGAGGACTCTGGGTTCTTAGAGAAAACTTGAGAGATTTTTGGTGTTAGTTCTCTACATGATGCATGTTTTTGTTTGTGTTTTTAAAAAATACTTACACTGTGTTTTGTTGAGGAGAGGCAACAATACAAAACCTTAACAAACTAGATTGGGCACACCTGTTGCCCGTTGTACCGAAAAGACCCTCTTGTTTTAACAAGATAGTATGAGCAGGGAGTCAGTATGGAAATGGTGAAAATCCAAGTGATGGGACAAGTTAATAGCATCAGTCTCATGCAAATGGAAGATACAGATCCCTCTTTTCTCAAAGTCAGGTCTAATAATTACTCATGCAGATTACATGGCATTGTTTCAGATAGCCTTTGTATTTCTTGAGCCAATGAATAGATTTAAAAAAAGATTTCTTTGGCAGTGTCAGATTCCCCATGTGCACTTTCACTCTGTGGGTGGTCTGCCAGCCTGGATTTGAGGGTGGAACTGAAACTTTCCACTCTTCTTCCCACTACATCTCTAAACTTTGGAAAAATTACTAATTGGCTTCTGATTCAGCTGATAAGCTTGATACCAGTAATTGGACATGGAAAATATTCACCATATTGCAAATAGCTGTGTCCGTAGCACAATTTGAGTCTGCTGGTACTAATGAGCTGCTTAAAGAAACACTGCGCAGGACTGTTGCTCCACACATGCTGCAACAGGTTTCTACAGTTCATACAAGTGTACACATGACCAACCACATTTTGAGCCTTCTAACAGAATATTTTCTCATTTGGAAGAATTTGCATTTGAATAGGTGAGACACAAATCAGGTAAGAGGGAGAGAAGGGAAAAATCTGGTTTAGATTTATTATACAGAACTGGTAGCTCTTTCACCATTGTCTGTGTGTCACTGTCCCCATGCTTCTATGGGACCCTTTTGTTCTATAGTGTTGTCATAATCTAGCTTGCAGTGCTGAATTAAAAAGCTAGCGTGCTTACTCTTGCATTTAGTTGTGTCACAATTTATTAGGCTATATTTATTAATGTAGCACATTGTGATTCATACTATTTATGGAGGTAATCCTTCCCCACCTTCCACCCACAAGCTCCTTGCTCTCAAAAATGTCTAAACCCAGTTACCTAAAAACTCCACCCATTCAGTTTTGGAAGGTAGAGTTTTCTGGTAATGAAAACTGTGATAGTTTTCATAAAATACATTTGCTACAGGCCTAGGATAAATGTGAGGTAGTTACCCAGCTGTTTATAACTGACTCGTCCTGGGAATTGTGTTCCTATAACATGCTAGTTGGAAGTACTCAAAAACCCCTTTTGCATGATTTTAGAAATAACTTTTATAATTGACGAGTAGGTGTGGCATATTATTTCTTAATGGTTGTGCAGTATAATTATTTTTGGTTTGTGACCTCCTTTAGAAAAATAATGAAGTATTGTGGGAGAATCACCTGGAAAATTGACTAAGAAAACTGGATAACCCCTTAAGAGACCATGCGTGTATCCGTGCTATCCAATAGGAATTGAAAATACACCTTTTCCTTGTAAACACAACTGATCGGCCTTTTTTTCTACTTGCAGATTGCACATATTCACACTTCAGATAGTAATGTGCTGTCTAAATGAGTCATAATCCATACATGTTGTGCTTCAGCTTTCTAATCCTATCTGACAGTACCAGCAAATATCAAATTGATGTTATATATTCTAAGCCATCTGAACATTGTACTAACAGACGTGGTGTAAGTAAAGCTAATTAATTCAGCTTCCATAAACACTTTCTCAGTCAAATTGACAATATAACTATGCATAGTCTAGCGCAAAGTTGATTAAACTGGTGAACTACAGCATTGGGGGGTTAAGTATCACAACCGAGTTAGTACAGTGCGGTACGTGGCAAGGCACACGCTAAGACAGCTAGCTCTTCATTCACAATCTGAATAGAGTTGTTCAGTTGGCTAGACGTAATGTTTATCTTTTGTACTCATTTTGGCAGTAAATAGATATACTCCCTCCCCCCCAAAATCTGTATTTGTAATTCTCGCTGCTGTAGCATCTAACTGCCAAATGCACACTTGATGTTTTCACCACAGCCAGCTAAGCTGAAGAGACTTAGCACAGCCATCTTCCCTTTGATGTGTGCGGTTAACTTGCTGCTGCTCAGCGTTCTCTGCCTTTTATCTATGTTTTAAAATACATTGGCAATACCTATGATGGAGTTTTTAGGCTGAGTATAGAAAAAAATGGTGCACAGGAAAGGAAGAAGTTTAGAAACTTCTCCGAAAGCAAGGCTTAGTGGCATTCTTTGAACCAAAATTTACACTGATCTAATATCCTTTTAAAGGTATTTTAACAAAGGTAGTGCAACTGCTCTAACTCCACAAGTTGTGGTAGTGATGTAAATCTCTCTAAGCTTGCGTAAGCCGGATGCAGCTAAGCTGAAGTATGGTTTCAAAATTGGAAGCAATTAAGTTTAAGAGGTAGGAAGTTAATACACCTCCATCTTTGGTTACACTGCTGATTTAATTACCATCAGTCTGTGCTGCTGTTGAAAGGAATGATTTTTGGTTATTCCCATTGTGTTTTCCCAGTTTAGGACTCTTAACCTGTTTTT
The DNA here is from genome assembly GCF_000690775.1 of Eurypyga helias. NCBI lineage: Eukaryota > Metazoa > Chordata > Aves > Eurypygiformes > Eurypygidae > Eurypyga > Eurypyga helias. The sequence goes on from NW_010258916.1 coordinate 13,569, forward strand.
CTCTTTTGTGCCAGCATTAGCATCTTTGGCAGGCCCACTAGACCAAGGAGTTGGAATTGATCTGGTTTAGGGGACAGCTAGGTGAATAAAAACTAATTGCATGTTGTAAGGGTTCGTGCTGCCTGTGAAGTCCCCCAGGGATCTCTACGGAGACCTGGAGCAGGCAGTGTAGCCCTCTCCTCATGTTTGCAGGTGACACCACACTGGGGATAGGGAAGAGCAGGTGATACGCTTGAGGGAAGGGCTGGTAGTCAGGGATTCCTAGAAAGGGAGGTAATGGTCTGTCAAGAACCTGAAAGTCTTTGCCAGGGACAAATGCCAAGTCTTGCACCTGGGAAGGAAGAGCCCCTGACAGCAGGGATTCTGGCTGAGGACGGCGGGGCTTGGGGGAGCAGCTTTGCAGGGCTGGAAGGGCCCTGAGGTGCTGGCAGACAGAACTGGCCTGGCAGCGAAGTTGGCCAGCAGCATCCTGGACGGTATCACCAGGCACATAGCCAGCAGATGGAGGCAAGTGATTATCCTCCCCGATTATTCAGCACTCATTGCATCACACTGAGGTACTGCGTTCAGTTCTAGGTCCCTGGTACAGGAAAGCTGGTGCTGAATTTGAGCAGGTTCAGCA